>NW_024884733.1:27503227-27729193 GCF_019232065.1 Centrocercus urophasianus | reverse complement strand
GGTTGTAAGGAGCTGGTTGTAAGGAGCTGGTTGTAAGGAGCTGGTTGCTCAGGACCGCATCCTGTTTCTAAATACCTCCAAAACGCAGCACTCCACAGCCTCTCCTGGCAACCCATCCCACTGCCTTTTAATCTCACGGATGAGCCATCCTGATGACCCAGAAGCCAGGTACCAAAATCTCTGCAGAACCAATGGCCACAAGGCACTTCCTATGCATCTCCAGAAAAAAACATGAAGAGGATCTGGGGGCAAGATAGACCCCAACACCACAGTGCTCCAGGATCTGCTTGAAAGCTCTATTTCACCAGTTAGGGAACACCAACACCAAGAGACATCTGAACAGCTCATGAGCAGCATCTGTGTCTGGCAGCCACAGTACCATTGTGAAGGCAGGAGATGCTGTGCCTGTGTCCTTCCTCTTCTTACAGGAGAGTTTTATTTTTTGTCAGCTCTTGAAATCTAAGAAAGACAAATACTCGAGCATCGGGTACGTTTACTCAGTTTTATTAGACAATTCCAGAAGAAAAGCAGGATATGTTTTAATACTTCATCTCAAGATCCTGGCGAACACAAAAAAGCAAGAATAGTGTTTACAAAAGTTACAAAAACTGCACTGCATAGTGACTTACAGAAAATGTGATTAATTGGCAAGACAGATTTATAAAAATGCAATAACAGCTTTTCAGTTGATTATGAAAATGGTATATCCATGTTACATGCATTCATAAAATCAGCATAGTGTTGAAATTAAGGCACTTTGGATATATGGTATTCCATAAAGGAAACAACTTCAGAGAAACCACAGTAAATCACTACAGAGAGTGACAGCACGCCCAATACTGGCCATCAGAGCACCAGGTTGGTGTGAATGTATGAAGCTCTTGGTAAAAACAAGCAAACAAAAACCCAAGTGCATTGAGGAGGTTTTTTGACCCTCTTAAACGCTGAACTCATTCAAGCAAATTTGCTTCTAAAGAGGTCAAAGAAGAATTTCATTACTTAAACACCATTAAATATGATCTTAAATGTTAAACAATTTAAAACATCCATGGTGAAAACTGCACGAAGTTCACATTAAGTATTACTGCACACAGCTGCTTCTGAAGTCTTCACTTTCTTCCTTCAGCATCTCCCTGCCACAGCAACAGCCAAAGCAAAACAGTGCAATGGAATGATTTTCCAAGGAGCAACGTCTCCTCAACACTACACCAAAATTTCCAGCCCTCCTTTTCACTTTAGATTGTCATTTGTTTACTGCCTGCATCCCAATAGGATCCCAATGCTTTTCTGTCACACGTGTGCTCTTCACTAACAGATGGAGAACAGATTCTACAGTGACTATCATTTATATTAAAGAAAAATTGATGTGAGCTTATTCTCTTTACTCCACCTGCCTCAAAAGCAAAACTTCAGTGGTAACTGGGTACCTTTACAAACTTCCATTGCAGACTTCAGTACACAAACTCTGAGGAGTGAAAACGTTCAAGAACCTAATGCTGCAAGCACACAGTGCTTCAGCTGGAGTTAAATGGAATGTTCAGCAAAGACTTCAGATATGTGCAGGATCAGGCACTTCAGTTGTATATCACTGATGTTTTACTTCATCAGCTTAACTGAAAAATGTCATAGAAAAAGGGGAAAAAGTGAATTCTTCACCAAAAAAAAAAAAAAAAAAAAAAAGCAAAGCAGGACCTCTGTAGAAACTATGTTTACTCTAAATATTTCAGCTACCAATTAGAACAACAGAACTTTACAAATCAGCCATATATGCAAATTTCCCTCGAAGTCAGACAACCTGCTCACACCCAGCATCTTAACAAGCACATTCCTGCTGTGTCTGCAATGAAGCACCAGCATCCAGAAGAAAACCTGTGCTGTAACATCAACTCTGCTTTGGCAGGATTGACACTGCAGACACACCTCAGGATCAGCTGCAACCGTTCAGCATTCCTCAACACTGAAGTGTTCACCTTACACACATCTGAAGTTTAAGTTTAAATTACGTAATTAACAGTTTTCTACCTAATCAAAGACTAGAATTATTTGCCAAGATGGTCTACATTTGAATGATACTGCATTACTTGCACCACAGAATGACTTCTGTACCCTCTTAGCAGGGCCCTGAGCATGGAAAAAAGGCAGAGTATGAGTGCTCTCATAGCATATGTTTATTTCTTAACCTTTGCTCTGCACAGCAACCCATAGGACACCATTACACTGGTAATGAGAGTTTGGACAACAGTGCAAGTGCTCTCATACAACCTAGTGGGCAGAAGGTGTTGTCTCAGGAAAGTGCCACATCTTGCAGAGTTGGTTCTGTCACCTCCTTACAGGAGTCCCTCACAGCCAGGCTGGGTCACAGCAGTCAGCCATGAACTAACACAGACTATAAAACACGTGTCTGCCCCCTGCTACTCCGAAGGGCTCTCCATAATAAAACATATCCTTCACAGGAAATTGGTTTCTTCACAGAACAGGAATCTCTGTGTCAATTTCCCCAGGTAAGAATCAAACTAACACGTCTCCTCCTTTGCCCCTTGCAGGTTACTGAAGTGTCCTCTAGAGTTAGGGTTGTGCCACAGTGCGTTTGTATAAAATCACGTGCCTCCATAAATCAAAGGCTTCAGCAAGTCAAAACAGCAATACAGTTAACTTTTATAAATGAGATTATGAGAATGTTTACTAGGATAATGCCAGCATAAAAATATAGTGTTTTAATGTAACAATCTTACAGCCAAGAAGTAGCAGTTTGAATAAGTAAGTTACCAAAGCAATGAGAACAGAGGAGATAAGTCCTGCCCAGCAGAACGCTCACTTCCTTGCAATTCAGGCACTTCACACACAGTAATACAGAGCTGTATTGTGACTGTAAGTGTCCTGAGAGTAGTTCCTTCCTCTGAGAGCCTTCATGAGAGAAGTAATGTCAACTCTGAGCATTAAAGCACAAGACTATTCCCAAAATACATCCACAGTCATTAAGTTGAAGAGTGACAAAACTGGCGTGTCTTAGGGAAAAGAAAGAATGTAGATTCTAAGTGAACACCATCAATTTTTAACCAGGGTTTTCTTTCTCTTTCAGCAGGTATAAGAGTTGGCATATGCTATGTTTGTTTTTGTTATCAAAGGAAACAATTACAATTACTCATGTGGAAAGCAAGTACTCATTCATCCTTAATCAGAGCAGAAAGACAACCAAGGTAAGCAACAGTAAGCAGGATAATCTTCATATTGATCTACTTTAATTTATGGGTTTTGGAAAAAAAGTAGACATGCTGATTGATATCTCATGTATCAGCGAGTAGAGCAGAAGTTAATGCACATATATTGAAAAACAAGTAAAATCAGTTTATGTTTTTGCAAACTTCTTTGTGGACAGATTTGCAATGGAGATCCCAACCTGCACTGAATACATTAAGAGAGCTGTCACAAGGATCTTTCCCCTTTGGCTGACACATTGTAAAAAAGCACATTAGGATGTGATAATGCATATGCACACACATCTGCAATAATGAATTCACACAGACACACATACAGCACACATATGGTGACATAGGCTGAAAACATTACCAGCATCAGAGCGAGGTCCTACCACTGCTCCCAGCTAAAGTCATCTCCTCTACCAAACACAAGAAAAAAGCCTAGAATTGTAAGGAAAATGACTGCATTGCCAGCCAGCACCAGACCACAGGCTCCCCATTTGATCTGAAATGCAAGGAAACGAAACAAAGCAGTTCTTAAACATTCATCCAGGCCAGTTATTTATATGCATTAGATAAACTAAATGAAATACTACAGAAAGCAATTAGAAAAAGGACAAACAATAAATACTGCAACTTACAGTACTAATCACTCAATTAGCAACTACTCATATAATGCAAGACTTCAACAGACAGGCTAATAATTCTATATTTTAGAGCAAAATGATTACCTTGCCATACAGGTCACTACAACGGATCTAAATCACAAAAGCCCACTGAGATTAGTGCTTTATTTTAAATACTGTGTATAAAAATAAAAGATTGTTTTCAAATAAATGCCAGTAATAAGCACAGAAAACAGTACCTGGCCTTAAAGGTAAACAGCTTTCTGCAGCTATCTACCTGCACAACTAAGTGTACCCTAAAAAACATTTACTCTTAAGACACAGCCATGAATTCGAGTTCCCTCTTGTGGTCACTTCTGGTTCTGCCTATTATCAGGTCCACAATAGGCTCGATGTTGGGTTAATTGTGCATCACAAATTAAATTAAAACTAAGCAGATGAAGCTTAAAGCAAAACAATAAGGCCAAAGGGGGAAAAACAACTAAAAGAAATAACATCTCGTTGGGCAGTTTGGGAGACAGGACAAAGGAGTTCTTTGCCTTGGAAACGAACGTGACACAAATCTCACCACTGAAGAGCAGTTCAGAAAGCAAAGAGAAAAGAAGCTAGCAGAAATTTCCTCAGATTTGAGGGGACAAAGCATGAGCTTGGGAAATGCTTTGAAAACCAGGAGGACAGTTCTGGAAGTTTGGCCTTTTGCTGTTAACTGATAATACACTCCAGTCACCAAGTTTCCAGCATCCTAAATGGAGAAAGCAGACATTCTGAGATAAAAATAAAGATGGTGCAAGAAGCACTGCATGAGCTGATGACAGAGAAGGGTGTGAGATGGAGGAGGAGAGAACATATCTTGCACTGGACCACAGCAAAACTAGAAGCAAACTTTTTAAGTCACTCAAGCCATTTATTTAGATCAAAAAGCAGCATAAGCAAGCTTCCAGAATCAGAATCCACGACAATCACAAGGAAAGTAAAGGGAGGATTTACAAACAAAAGCAGCTCACCTGGCTCAGAAAGAAACACCAGCACACTTAAAGCCTACACTCAGTAAGTGCCTCCTTGTGAGAACTCACCGCTTCGACCCGCGCCAGGATGATGGGGAAGCCAAAAGCAGAAACAACAATTCCAGTTGTGAAGAAGTACGCCAGCTCCCTGCAGGCACTGCTGGCTGCATCGCTGTCATCACTTACTCTTCTGGCAATGAAGTGGGGAATGGGGCAGATGAAGTAAAATATTAAGACAAACATAGGCCAGTAAACACTGATGGGGAAAAAAAAAAAAAAGAAATATATCAGTTTAGATTAATTTCCTTGTTAGGAAAAGTAACGACAGTAGTCCTACTCTGTGGTTTGAGAAGCAGACGAAGTGATTTAAGCCCAAGCTTTCAACAGAAGGGTGCTCCCATGGCCTCACAGAGCAGGGTCTGCTCTCCCCCACACCCAGATTACATATTTCACATTTAGCATCACCTCCCTGACTCAGCTCACACCATCACCTCACAAAACCTACAATCATCAGGAAGAAGAGACATAAAGGGCAGGATTGGAACCAAAAGTTTTTTCCAAACGAGAGGAAACCCAGCCTGGAAACAAGGCAGCTCTGAAGGCACACCCTGACACACGCATCTGTGCCAGCACTCCATGCAGCTTCACCTGCACTGAACTGCAGAATCGTTTGAATTGGAAGGGACCTCAAAAGGCCACCTGATCCAACCCTCTCAGGGAACAGGGTCACCTACAGCTCGAGCTGGCTGCTTTGAGTTTTGAGAAGCAACATCGCAGCGCTGTAGCAGGTACAAAGCAAAAAGAATCGCACAAGATTAAGAATGACTGCTCAGCAAGCAGGCGTGCGTCACCTCGAGGAAGCACAGCACTGATTTCAGCCATTTTTACGGAACACGGGTGCAAGCTGAAAAGGGGCCATTTAACCACAATAAAGCGTCGGGACAACGGCTGGAAGGCAGGCACCGAGCGGAGCCCGGCGCCCGGCTGACGAAAGCGGCAGCTCCCTGAGCAGGCAGGAGGGAGGCCCGGCACTCGCAGTCCGCTCACCCGTAGTACTCCAGGGCGCAGCCCAGCATGAGGAACGTCAGGCCGATGGCTCCGCTGAAGGACAGCCCTACGAGAGCTGCAAACACAAGGCAGGCGGTGAGGCGCTTACCGGCCCCGCTGAGGGAAAGGGAAACGCAACCAGGCCGCCGTGCCCGCCGGCACGCAGGGAACAGCTCAGGGCTGCCGGCAGCGGCCCGGTGGGACCCTCGGCAGCCCGGAGCCGCCGGGCAGAGCTCGGCGGAGCTCGGCAGCGCTCGGTACCTTTGATACCCGCCATGTTTCCGGCGGGCCGGGTGGCAGCGGCTCCGTTTCTCGGCGCCCCGAACGATGGCTGAGTTAGCGGCGCGAGACTTCCGGCCCTTAGCCCCACCCGCTGCCGGAGCACGTGATCGGGTGCCTTAAAGGGACCGCACCGCGACGGGGGCGACTCCCCGACTCCCTCACCCTCACTCCGGAGAGGAGCCGGTGCGCCCTTTAAGGCGGAGGCGGGAAACAGCTGAGCTGCGAGCTCCCGTCGCTGTGGTGACGGGGCGGTGCGAGCTGCTCCCGCTGGGCGGCTCCGTAAAGCCGGTGTACGAGCGCTGTGTGTGCGTCTAAGACGTACGGATCGATGCAGCTCCAATCAGTCGCCACCACTTTGGAGGCTGCTCCTGAAAAGCCGTTTTTAACCCCCCAAAACAGGCCCGGCCTGCTCATCTCTCCCTCGTTTCTGCTGGGCCGCGACACGGTGCACACACCTTCAGGGTTTTGGGGCTCCGCCACACGAAGGCAAAGCCTTGGCCCAAGAGCCACAGCCTTGCAAAGCCTTTGGGACCCACATCCCCGCAGGGTTTTCCTCCGTGCAGCTCCTGCCTCAGCTACGGCCCCTTTCACTGCACGGCCGGTCTGGAAAAAAAAAACGCCTACAAAACGTGAGCACCAACTTAATCTACTGCCAACAAATGCCACGTTTGGACCTACAATAAATAGCTTGATTTAAAAAACAAAAACAAAAACAACCCAAAATGCAGAAAGAGAAGAGTAACTTTATGTGCTTCACTGGGGGTATTTTTCTTAAGCCATAAGGACTGCAGCTTTTCCCATTGGAGCTTCTCTCGGAGTTAAACCCCAAGCTGTTCTTCCCACCTCCTGCAGGAAGAGGAGTTGGGTTCTCCATTGAGCTTGTTTGCTGCTGAGGAAAATCAAGGCTTTAGAAACAAGGACATTTGTCTCAAGCAAGTGGTTCTTGGTCACCTGCATGGCTGCACCCGCTCCCAGCCAGCCCCGAGCCACAGGAACAGAGAGGTGTGGGTCACATAAGCAGGCAGTGCAGAAGAAAGGAGTCTCCACCCAGTGCTAAGGGAAGCGCTGTTGTTTATGGAGAAACCACCCTGACCTGTGCTGAAAGCAAGAAGGCAGATTTCCCCCACCCCTCAGAAGCACAAAACGTACGTGAGTGTTCATTTCAGCTTTTTAATGTATATACAAATGTTTTAGACCAGTCACAATTTCATTGAGTATATACTGTATTTACAAAAATTACAATAATTTAGTCAAACAGTAAACCTGAACATTGATAACCTCTGTCACTACCAGATATGACAAGAATTTTTTCTTTTTTTTAGTTAACTATTTTGATATACATACGTCCTAATACTTTCATGCACCCATAAAAACATTAGGGATGAAGTAATCAAAGTTTAAGTGGGATAGGGTTTTTTTGGGTAGATAAAGTTTAATGATGGATTTGCATTTTGTGAACGTATGAGTATCCAGAGTTGTTTGCCGTGACAAACCTGATACAAAGCTAACATAGTTTTCATTATTAAAAAAAAAAAGTACATTATAGTAATGAGATCCTTTTCATTATATAGGCATAGGTCACAATATCTACAAATGTGAATGAGAAACAATAAACCAACAAATCACAGGAACATGATTCACATTCCAGTTATCTCTTTAAATAAGACAAGCACATACTGGATCAAAACATTAATAAATAACATCCAGTTTGTTACTATTATCTTAAGGTCTTTTATATAAAAGGAGACCTATGTGTTGGTTTCACATTTTCAAGTAATGGTAGTAAATAATGGACCAATACAACAAAAGGATGACTTTTATACAGAAAGCAATGTACTTTGACACTCTGTCTTTGCAGTAAAAGTTTTGCCACTTGAAAATTTAAGTGCAACAACAAGTGGATTGTCTTTAAAAACCACCAGCTTTAATGACTCGCATCAGATGGCAACCTGTTCCTCAAGCAGCAAATACAAATGATTTGCTGCTTATCCTCTCAATACATCTGCCTTCCAAAGCTCAAATACAATTGTTGGTAAACAAACTGCTAGCTTCAGTGATTCTACAAAAGGAGAAAGTCAGGTTTGGGGTGAAGAGCATAACTTGATTTGAACTAGGACAGATGCTTCAGCATCAAAGACATTTCATTACGATATTATTGCTTTGGTCCATAATAAACTTCTATGATAATTAATCTGCACAATTTACCTCAAAAATCAGACCTGGCCCACAGATGTCTGCATGACAGCTTGTACTCCGTGGTCTGAAAAGTGAAGTTGCAATGGGTTTTGCCAGGAGCCTTTGCCAAGTGCTCTGGAGCTGATAAAGGCATAGAGATGATGCAGGTGGGCTGGAAAAAGTCTTCTGAGTCCTCAGGAGGAGAGCTGTTACCTATAGGCTAGGAAGTTTCTAAGAATCTGCAGTAGAGTTTTAGCTTACTGGTATTGTCTGCTGCTTGATGGATTCAAACTACTGATGAGAACTTCATGGGAAATGCAGCACATGCTCATTCTTCCCTTGTACTAAGGTAGAACCACTCTTCCCCCCCAGCTCCCTATTCCCCCAGAACTGCTGTTTAACAAGCCATCAAGGTGCTGTTTAACATCCCTTACTTGCTGTTTGCTTTAAAGTCACTTACTCCATGATGCTGAGGAACTTTTTCCACACGTTTCACTGCTGGACTGTGAGGTGAAGTACAGTATTAATGCATAAAGCAGCAGTAAGCTGCCACACAGATCTACCCAGGCTTCAGCTTTATCTCTACTCAGGCATACTATGCTTTATGAGCAACGAAGCAGCAAATGGTGACTGTTAGAAGTGTGCCTAAACCACATCTGAGCACTTAAATTTGATGAAGTTTGATCCAAACCTAGGAAGAAAATACATCAAAGTCTGGGCTTCACCACCAGTTACAGAACTCAAGTGAAGTGTTGCCATGTCACATTTCACACACACACACAAAGTAGGAAATTCACCGGCTACGCTGTGTCAGAGACAGAACAATCCCACCTTTTCCCAGAATGTCTTCTCTCTCACCCCACTGGAATCCAAAGGGGAAAAAAAAAGGTACAAGGAACTGTAGCCCTGTGGCTCTCAGATGACAAGCCAGATGGCTAGAGTTCCTTTTGAGCTCAGGATTCTTGAAACAAGCATAAGGAAACCTTTCTCTTGCTCTTCATGATAAGTATTAGGCTCTTTGTTTTCTGAAACTTCTGAATTTCCAGCCAGAGTTTGGTTGATCTGTGACATTTGTGACAAGAGACTATACAAGCACTAGCACAGGTCTGTAGTGGAGACTGAGAAAGTACCTAATACAAGGGTTTCTGTCCTTGGCTTTCAAATTCTGACCAGGCATCATTTAGCTCCATAAATATCATCTTTGCATATTGTTCGTATGGCTGCCCAGTAGCCTGGAACAAAAACAAAAACAGGGGTATCACATCTGTCAAGGAGACTGCCAGCAGAAGACCTCTGTGCAGCCAGATTCTCAAACACATATCGTTCACTTTCCACAAATGGTTTTCACTTATTCTTTGATGAGAAAAAAAACACTGTTGAGGGTTGCTGACCTTGTAAACAGCTTAACAGTTTTCTGGCTCTTCAGCCTTTTGCTCCCTAGAGCTGACAGAGTGACGGAGCAAAGAGATGCAGACCCAAGAGGGCTAAAAGCTTTAACCAAGGCTGGGATGCTTCTACACATTTGTTTGTACCAATACATTGAGCAATCACATTTAACATTTCATAATTAACCTTATTTTTGAGAACAGTGTCAATTTCTGATCTAGGAAGCCCTTACCTTGTCAGGGTGAACGACAAGCACTGCCCGTCGGTAGACCTTCTTCACTTGCTCTGGAGTTACAAGATCTGCCATGCTAACAGGTTTCCACTTGGTCTCCCCTGCCCATAGGACGGTATGCATTGTGGACAGCAGGGCTCTTATATTTCTCTCCTTTCCTTCAATCCACTCCAGGATCTGAGGAGAAAAACGTGAACCTCCATTTATGCCTTACATTAGATATTCCAGGAGGAAAAGGTTTCTGTATTTGAATAGCAGTGACTCCAAGGAACATCTCATATTTCTTTCCAAGCTACAGAAAGCCTTTGGGAGATATTCGTGAAAGATATTTGTCAGTCTGTACTTTGTCTTTAATTTCTATATCACCACTTGAAAGCCAAGATAGCCAGAGCCAAAAACACTGCCAAAAATACTGAGTTGGGCCACTCCTAAGAACACTTTGAACAACCATTACATGGAACAGTCAAAGATAAATGAAATGATTAACTGTGGGCTCTTCAGCAGGCTTAATTGCAAACCTAAAAATAATCCTGACTGAAACTCTGCTGCGGAGGCATATCTTTAGAAGCCTTAGCTCTAGACATGCACTAAAGACTCATACAGAAGCTTAGCTTCAATATAAATCCTTTTAACCTTTAAATCAGAAGCCTCAATTCTCTCCATGAGCCTTTTTTCCTATTTGTAATTTAGCAGCCAAGCAAAGCAGAAGGTAACCCTACTTCCCTAGATGATGTCCCCCTTAGTGGTGGCCATCTGAGCCCACAGCTGCAGTTTTAATTTGTGGCTTAATATTCCTCACGTAAAGTGGGACAGCACTTCCTTCCCTTTGAGACATATCTGTAGTTCAGCAATTGATTCAGGAGAGATGTGAGAATTCCAGAGTAGCTAAGATTAATGAGACAGAGGTTTTGTTCAATTAGCTGTGCCTGCTCACCAGAGCTGGAGTGACATGGCGCCCCAGCAGCCACGACAGTGACACTGAGCAAGCCACTGCTGTTTTCTAGTTTAGGACAGAAATGCATCCTTGGAGTTTTAATTGCATTCCAAAGGACGTTCACGTCTTCAGGAAACGTGTGAAAATGCATAATGTGAACAAACAGCAGGAAGCTCTCACTTTCTGCCCCAAGACAATCTCATTTTGGGGGCTAAGTCCCTCATTTGGTCAAAGCCTCGGTTAGCCTGAAGGACAGGAAGAGATGTTTGCTGCTCTGATCTGGCTTCTTTGTATGAAGCTACTTTGGAACACAGGGTGTTCTGTTGTTGTTTTCTGATATATTTTCAGGAAACAAACTGCTCTTTTCACAAGTGGTATCTCTCATTTTGATGACCTAGTGGAATTTTTTCCAGGTGTTCTCCAACACCTGCAGTCTCTGACTTTGTTTTTCAGGTCACACTAACTCATTCCTAACTGGGATGCAAATGGGGAGCACAGCAGTGCATGATGCCATCAAGTTTAGACACCTAGTCTATGGAAAACAAGCATGAGAGATACCATGTGGTGCTGGGGATCCAGCAGTGCTGTGGAGGATGTGTACTAGAAGAGGAGCACAGCTTTCTGGCACTAGATGGCCTTTCCATTTGCTCAGATGCCTCTCACAGGCAGGAAGGCCAGTGACTTACTGCCCACCTCCGCCTTTCAGGGAGTGTTCAAGAGCATCCAGCATGATGAGAACGAAAGACACACTGAATGACAGTAAAGCATAAACAAGAGCGTTGCTTACTTTCAGTTTTTCAGGGTCCATCTCCTTAGCCATTTCTTCTTTTCTCATCTCAGCTATTGTTTTGGGTCCCTTCTTGTCCTTGTGAGCATTAAAACCTTGGCCAGATAACAGATCTTCAAAATCTGCAGACACTTTAGGTTTTGAATCTTAAAAAAACAAGAATAAGTTGTTTTCACAATACAAACTTATTTAACACTGCTTTCCTACCCAAGCAACTCCCCACATCGCTTATAACAATCTCCCACTGATTATGAGTGTGCAGGCTCTCTCAGAAGAGGTATAAGTTAATGCTACATTTGAATTATTATCAAATCCCATTTGCAATCCAGGATTTCCTAGATATCAGCATGCTTCAGAGTCTAGAACAGGGAACCAGTGTTGAACTTTGAACACCACCAGCACGACTTGCTCACCAGACTCCAACCTGCTTTGGTGCATTAAAGCAACATCACGAAGAGCCAACCTTTTAGACGCTGAATTCTGAAATGCTTACCAGCATTAGCTGGTCCTTTTCCACGTTCATTCTGCGCTCCTGGCATTGCTGAGAAACTCACGTTGTAGTTGGGCTTGTTCTGGGGTGAGGCATGGGGCATGCCTGGCTGGGCCTTGGGCTGTGCCTGCTGCCAGCCATAGCCAGCTCCCTGCTGCCAGCTGCTGCCCATGGGCTGCGGAGAGGGCTTCTGTGGTGAGGGGGGGAATCCTCCACCCATTCCCGTCGGCGTGGTTGGCTTACTGGCAAACGAAGGGCCACCTGCACAGCGAGGGGAAAGGAGTGATGGTGTGCGTTAGCAAACAGAGCAACGACTCACCTTCTGGCCAGGGAATCTCAACAAAAACTTCCAAGGAGCTGGCTTCTACTTTCAGCTTTGCCACAAACTTACTTTTGCAACATCAAGCAAAGCTCCTCAACTTTCCTGTCTCTGCTCTGCAAGCTGCATAAAAGCAAGCACCTGCCTCTGGAGCACCAGTTTGGTGGGATGAAGCGGGAAAAGCAAAGTGCAGCTAGCTGGGAACCACAGCTATGTGCCATAACCTGCTTTAGGTGGGGTTGGATTGGGAAATATCCAGAGGACACTTCCAACTTCTGCCACTCTGTTAATCAGAGCTTCTGCATTAGAGTGGCACTATCAAGCCGGCACATGTTGAAATGGTTCCTCGTTATGCTTTGCTGAGGTGGTATTATCCCACAGAGTCACGTGTTTCAGCACCTTCTTACTCCAGAGGATGGTCCTCAGACACAGTTTGTGCTGGGTGGTATTCAGCATTAATGTTTTATTGAGATTAATGCCCACACTCAACTTCGAGCTCTGAAACATATCACAGAAAGTGGGTCAAGTGCTATTGATTTAGTGAAGAACAACAGCAATGTGGTTAAATATCCTGTGGATGCCAAATCGTTTGTTTTTGAACTCCGTAGCTGTGCTGCAGAATCCACACTTTAAAAGCACATCGATGGCTCTGACATGAGTCTTGGCATTCCTTTTATTTTGCTCCTGCAGAGCAGCCAGTGATCCAGCAGAGGGAACTGGGAAACCTAACTCCAGAACCATGCTGGTACTGACGCAAAGGAGAAAACAAACATCAGATAAAACCACAACGGCTCGCAAAGAGCTGAGGGCAGTGACAAAGGGAAGAAAAATCTATTTACCAGTCAGAGGAGCTGACATGCTGGCTTTTAAGGAAAACTTAAGCCATTTGTCAGGACTGCTGTGGGACTGAGGGTTTGCTGACAGTTCTGAGATAGAACAAGGAGAAAACGCACGTCTGAGAGCCAAGCAAACAGTCCTTCATAGCCAGGTGCAAATGAAAATGGGTTCAGATACCACCTTCCAACAGTACAGCAAATTGGAGGCAGATCAGTGAGGAACCACAGGTTTCCTCACAAAGGAGGAAAGTGGGCCAAATCTCGAAGGATGAAACAATTCCTTAGGGACCCCCACAGCTATCAAGAGCCAGAGCCTGTTCCCAGGCACAGCTCCAAGGTCTGCAGCAACCGTTCTGCAGTTGGACTTAAACACAGCAGCCAGAAACAGTTGATGCAGATGAGACGGAGGTTTCACTTTGCGATCCACACAGTCTACAAGGTCCAAATTGCTGCTGGCATGCACAGTTGTTGGGTTTTTTTAATGGAAGATCAGTAAAAGCACAGGTCTGTGAAAATTTACAGAGAATCAAGCAGGAGGGAATGCTTGAAAGTGGCATGCAGCTAGGCTGAGAGAGCCCATAGCGCTCTGTCACATATCAGGTTGTTCATCCTATCTAAACCAGGGGTAGCTGGTTACTTCTTTATTTTGTAGGGGATGCAAACCTGCTAAACTTGCTCCAAGAGTCCCCAGGTCAGCAAATGGATCCAGTGTTTGGGGTTTAGGCTGGTGAGTGGGAGTGCTGTGGAGGGATCCTGTAGGACTGGTGGCAGCCGACTTACTTCCCATACCTAAGCCACCTTAAAGATAAGAAGGGGGAAAAAAAAGAAAAAATAGCTGCATTTTTATTCTTATTTTAGTTGAGCAGCTCTTACCCAAGGTTTGGTTACATAATGTTACAACTGATGTTAAAATTAAGTGTATTATTGTCAGGCTCCTAAGCAGTCTGAATTCAGCGTTGGCCCAGACTACTTGCACTCCCACTCACAATTAGGCTCAGCAACAAGAACATTCCCCAGACTGTCTGCAGCAACAGAGTAATTATGATAAATGGATATATTTTAAGAACTGGAAGCCTTCAGGAAGCAAATTTTGGTAGGACACACATACCCTCCCAAGAGTAGAAGGAATCATACTGTAATTTAGCAGCACTGTAGGAACACACAGCATTTCTCAGGTCCTTCTCTTGGCTCCTCAATGGGATGGAGCACAAGCACATACATCCACCCCTAGCACCCCATCCCACCTCAGACCCTGATCTTTTGAGGAAGGAAACAGATCTCAGAGCTCACTGAGGCTTTTTCATTAAGTGTTCTGAGCTTTTACAACACATACCTGGTTTGTTGGGCCAGTCCCAGCCACCCGAAACATCTGGCTGTATGGAAACTGTTGGTGTGCTAGAAGCTAAGCAGAATGGCTATGTATAAATATCTCAGAGAAATACAACAAAAACAACATAATCATAGAATCATTCAGGTTGGAAAAGCCCTCCAAGCTCCATTCCCAACCCCAGCCCACCTCCTTTATGCCCACTGCCCTCAGTGCTGCATCCCCACAGCTCTGGAACACCCCCAGGGATTGTGACCCTCCCACCCCCTGGGCAGCCTGATCTCTAGAGAAGACATTTCTAAAAGCCAACCCAAACCTCCCCAGTAATCCAGCATCTGGAAAGGGTAGGAGGCGAGGAGCAGGACTGATAGCACAGGGCTGTGTCCATCTATCATTTGCTAATTAGAAGGGAATTTCTGCCCCACAAAGGGCATTACAAATTTTTCCATTTCTTTCTGATCTCATACTGTACAGACATTAATAGGGAAGGACATAGATTTACAGTCTTTGTTTTATGGCAGCTTTGGTCAGAGGCTTTATATACGTATTTATAAAACCTTATCACCAGTATAACCCAAGGAAATGTTCTATATGCAAAGGGCAAGGAGGGAAAACACAGACACAGCAAAGCAGCCTCCACATATAGAGACAAAAAGAAGTCTTTGCTTCAGCCCTATCAAACAAAGTCTGTACATCTGTCCAGTTCACCCTGCCAGCTTTTCATTACACACAGCATTAGCAGTGTCACTTAATACCTCATCATGCTGGGGTATCATTTAAATTCCTTTTATTAGTGCAGCCAGCTCCAAGTGTGACCCAAAGGTCTTATTCACAGAAGTAATACCCAGTGCCTGAGTCTGGCGAAGCAAGGATGTAAGCAGTGCCAGCAGCAGACTAGTTCCCTCCTATGTCACTCTGACTTTCCAGGGAGACCGTGCCACCCAAGGGATGTGTGTTGGATGGTGAGACACAAAGGAATTTGTATCTGAATGTGTGTTACAGAAAGTTATGATATTGCATTTTGGCACAGGGAGAGAAAGGGACAACTAAGGAACATTTTTTTTTAAACAAAGGGAGAGACTAAAAGTCAGATTTAACCGAATGTGGCCAGAATTAGAATCAGATCTAAAGAAATCAGATACCTCTAACCAAAATCACCAAAGGATGGGTGTTTTCTTTAGCAGGCATAATATGCTGTGCTTTATATAGCTCAATTAATGGCAGTTTGTTCAAAGTAGACCTCATAACCACAGGAATATGCAGGCAGGCATTCTTCATGGTCTCTTTCCTCATGTATACAAATAGCTTATTAATTAAGAATACGACTTGAGCAAAACAAGTCTCGTCGTACCACACTTCAACTGATGAACATACTTTAAGTCTGGAGACAAAAAGCTCTTTCCTGTTTAGTGGGGTTTGTGTGGCTTAGAGTCATTTCATGGTAAGGGCCAGTTTGCACTTAACGGCTCCATCAGATGTAAAAACAGCATTTTGTGTTTGCTCAAATCCACTGGAAGATCTTCGCTTTCTTACCCATGTGGAAGGGATCGCTGTGCACAGTTGGTGAAGGACTTCTTGTTGCCTGAAGGAAAGGATCACCGGGAACATTTGATGAACTGAGAAAGGAACCCAGGAGGTCTGGACCAGCTTGCTTAGGGCTGCTTCCAAATGGATCAAAGGCAGATGCTGGAAGACATTTTTGAGAGCTCTAAATCACCAACTTGTGCAATGACTGTGCCACAAGGCCATCCTGCGGCAGGTGCCACCAATCTCAGCCACAGCACTGCTCCAGCCAGTGCCCTCCTTAACAAAGGGAAAAACAATCCCAACATTTCTGTACAAGGAAGCTGGCAGGCATCGCAAACACTTGAAATTATTTGTTGCTAAAAGTTAACTGAGCATAGTGTGCTCTTTGAATCACGTACATGTTGACATGTCAGCTCTTAAACTGTAATGTAAAGGATTAGGCCAAACCAAACGGAGGAAGACCACACAGCCATTGGATCGAGCTCAGTGTTCTTATTTTGCCTTTGGCAAAACCAGTCACCTATTGCAGAGACCCTCACCTGTTCAATTACACATGGTCTCTACTTGCCCTTCTCCGATTACTTAGTCCTCCAAAAGATCCCTCTCCCTAATAATCTATTCAACCATTCTTTCTATCAACCTGATTTCAATCTTTGGAGCAATAAAAAATAGTAACAATTTTTAAAATCTTCTTAGACTGCTTATCATGTCTGCTGAATGATCAGAAACAGCAAAGTGTGGCCCTGTATTTCACAGCCCAAGATCACCATCCTAGCTCCAAACCCCTACTGTTAGGAAAACAAATCCAATCTGCAATCCAAACAGCTGCAGGTCTGACCAAGACCCAAGTGGCTAGGTTTTCTTGATTGTTAATTAGCAAGAATTCTCCTCACATACATTATTGGATGCACTGGAAGAAGGGTGACTTCCAGTGCCTATAATGTAAGAAGCCAGCCAAGCATCTGGGTGAGCTCCCCAGAGACTTAAAGAAACAAACTGGCCAATCTGCTCGCGTTGGTGACTCCAGCCTCAGAGCGGAAGAACCGGACGGCCTCTCGGGGTCCCTCCGTCCCTCACTGTTTCCATGAGAAGCACACCCAGAGAGGAAAGCAACACCCCCCGCAGAGCCGGCGTTACCTTCTCCCACCCTCGGGGATGGGGACGGGGACGCCGAGGCCGCGGAATGCCGAGGGGTGGACTGCACCGATCCGGGCCCCGCCATGTGAAAGACCTCATCGGCAGCAGGCTGTGTGCTCTGCCCCTGGGATCCCGGCCCGCCAACCCCAAACAGATCGCTCAGCAAGTCCGAGTTAGAGGGTGCAGCCGCCGGCTGCGAGGGAAAGGTTTTGCTCATGGGGCTGCCATCCAGCCCCAGCAGGTCCACGTCCTCAGGCGGAGGCGGTGCCGGCAGCTCTTGCTGCTTTTTGCCATGTTTTGGCGTCCCGTGGGGTTTGTCGCCGCTGGCATTGCTGTGTTGACTGGAAAGGGACAAGAGTTCATCATCTGACTGTTCGCTTTCCTCATGCACCAATGCTGCTCGGTCCTCTGAGGTGGGGTGAGAGCTACTTTTGTCAGATTTCTGATCTAAAATAAAATTAGGTAGCCGTTAGTTTCATCGCAAGGCTCCCATAGAAATCAGCTTAAATGCAGAACAAGAAGCTATCAAGAAACCTTTCAGAATGCTGCTGTGGTAAAGATTTAAATTGAAGTCTTTTCTGGGCTGCGTGCTAAGCGGTCAGTGTTATTGATCAGGAACACAGGGGGAGGCTAATTGGCTCTCTTCAAGCCCAAAGAGCAGTGAGTGCCACCCGCACAGAGCAGACTGCACAGGTTTCTGGGTCATGACCAAGCACTGAGCCTATCTCCAGCCATGGCCCAGAGCCTGGGCTCATTACAAATAGTAGTGACACAAATCACCTTCTGGCATTGCCCAGGGACCTCCTGTGCCCAGGTCCTGCCTGCACATCCCCAGTGCAATGCCCCCGTGCTGCGGACAGGCGCCCAGCTCACTCTCAATGCTATGTTCTCCCAAGTACAATATTAGCAAAAAGCACCTTTATGCTGTTTCAATGCCAAGGATGCCTAGGGTGAAGGTTTATACTGGAGCTGTGTCAATAATCGGTCACGTACAGCGCAAGAAGGCAATTTCTGAAGAGAATGTTGTAGGAAATTAATTTCCACTCAATTGCAACATAAGGGTGTGACCGGCAGCACAGTGATCTAATGCACAAGGCATGCCACAATCAGATCCCTCAGCAAGCCTCCATGCTCCAGGGAGGGGGGAGAGAGAAACAAGTTGTTTATCTCATTCTAAGCAACTTGACTTAAAGGCTACGCTGCGTACCTTGCCAGCTGAGAGATGAGAAGAATGCACTCTGTCCAACATTCCTGATGTTATCCTGGGGTGAATCAGTGGGACCTTTACCTGCAGCACAGAGCGCCAAAATAAACAAACAAATAAATAAAATAAAGTAAGACAGAGCCCCAAATCAAGTGAGTAAAGCTGTGCAGCTCCCACCTGCCAAAGCAAGAGTGTCCTGATGCTCCTGATGAGAGGAGAAGAGAATGGTTGGATTGATGTCTTTTGTTGTGAAGTTCTCCCACGGAGGAGTTAACTCTGTTTGTCTATCAGTAGATTGTATTTCTATCTCCAGTATAACATGGAAAAGCTGGGGATATTTGTCTGGAGAGTCACAGGCATCCAGTTCAGGTCTAAATGGGAAGAAGCTGGTCAATTCCAAAGGAACAGATGTTTCTACAAATCTACATCATCTTTTAATATATATGCACGCACACAGACTTTCATTTGTGAATATTCTCCTTTAGCCTTTTTAAGGCTTTTATGTTCCAGGTTTGATTAATGTTCAGCTTAAAATACTCACTTGGTGAATTTTAATGTGGTTGTTCCCAGGGCTATAAATCCAGTATGAAATTGAATTTGGAATATTTGCGTGTTGGTCATCTGAAAAACAGAGCACCTTAATGAACGAGTGCTTAAACTCATGAAATTCAAATATTTGTTTATGTTGCACATGCAGATGGTTAAGTCTACCCTACTACCAGTTACTATATAGATTACTGCTGCATAAGCTAATTCATTCTGTTTGTTCTATAGAAAGTAGAACTTTCCCTTCTCAAACTCCAGTATTTCCATCTGCCTTTAATTTTGCTGCTGCCCTGACAGAGGAGTGCCTTCACAGCTTTTGGGAACATGCCCTCATTGCCAGGACCTACTTGGCCTATTCTTGCACTTAAATGAAACTGATATCTATTTCCACTGAATACAGTGGAGCAACAGGTAGCCCAGGAGCATACAAGACCATTTCATTCACAGTAGGAACTCCAGTAAAGCACTGCCTGTATAGCAAACAGCACCAGTAATGAGCTAAGAAGAGAAACATTCATCAATTGCTCTGCAATTTTTGCCTGTTATCCATAACATTCAAAAAGGTGAAGGCTGTTCTAGAACAAGCAACTCTGACACCATCCAGGAGGGATGGCTCAGTCAGTCATAATCACTGGAGCTAAAGAAAAAATATTCTCCCATCTTCGTAGAGGGCATAAACAGAGGTTTTGGTGGTGTTTTGCCTGTACCAGTTGCTGATGGGTTGGTTTCTATCTGCTGCATCACCTGGAAGGATCCTACATCCTATCAATATACGCTGTAAAGAGACACAGGGAGCATCAAGGACTTCCCCAAATGCTCTTTGTTTTCACTTGGCATCGCTCCGATTTATGCTAAGTCTATGCTCAGGTAAGGAAGCCTTCTATGTCATGAGTGCCATCTGCATTCTTAGACCCAGTATTCAGGCCCCTCTTAGTTAGCTACATTGCCTCTATCATGCAAGAGAAATTAAACAAACTCCTACTTTTGCTTGAAGGCGTCCCCCTATGGTTGACCTCATATGGTAGACAGAAACAACAACATCTCCGTGGACAGTGGCTCCCAGTGGAATCAGGACTTTCCCTTCTTGCACACGGTATTCTCTTCGAGGGGACAAGAAGGAAATCCACAGTTAAGCTCCCTTCTACAACACCATTACCACCCAACCCCAACATCAACATCAAAATTACCATCTCGCTCAGATTGAGCCAACAGAGTCATTCTGCTCAGTGTGAGGTTGAGTTGAAATAGAAACACTTCACAGGAGAAACTAGCGTAGCACCGAACCATCTCAGTGAAGGTACCCAACTGAGATACCTTCAAACTGACCCTGGCAGTTTAATTCAATAGTAGGCACCAACCTTCAATTAATATCCACACCCCATGATTTATCAGACAGTCTGGCAATGACCACAGCACAGACACCAGACACCTTACAGCAAAGCATCCTAAGGATGGTAGGAGAGCACAGCGACTCACTTCATCCTCTCATACTCTTGGGATGTGGTCAGGATTCTGGTTTCTCCACTGAGGATGTCGCAGAAGGGCCGGCAGCCATTTCTTTGCTTGTTGAAACAGGGGACTGGGCTGAGGGTGACTGACTTGATAGTCAGAGGCTTGCAGTGAGGAATGACGGGCTTGTCTGCTATTAGATCGCAAATGTATCCTATGTATCTGCAGATAGAGAAAGCCATCACTGAAACCTTCATCCCAGGTGATCAGTTTTCATTCTATTTTACGTGCACATGCCATGTGAAGTACTTAGTCATGGATCATTATTTCTCCACACGTAACACTACATCTTCTGTTTGCTCTGACAGGCAGTGTTGCCTCTGCTTCATGAAAACTATAAACAAGACATTTTTACAGTGTAAACATTATAAGGATGAAGCTGGTATTGGGAAGGGGATTCACCAAAGCCTTATTAACTACAGACCTGTCAGCTTTCCTGAGCCAGAGCACAAAGCTATTGTAAGATTTGTTTTTATTCCTCCATTACTGTTACAATGTGGGTGAAATGGAAGTGGCCATAAACATCAGTTACGACCTGCCAAAGCTAAGTAGCACGGCTAATGCATGAGCACTGCTGCTGCTACAATAGGAGTCCTGCATTTTAACACTGTTGCCTCCTGCTGGCACCTTTGGGACTGGGTGGACAGGATGGGGCATGCAGCATATGCATCCTTCAGCTCACATTATTCCGTGAAATAACACAGTAACTCAGGTTGGAAGAAATTTCTGCAGGTCATCTTGTCCACCTCTCTGCTCAGCACAGGACCAACTTCAGCACTGCATCCAGCCTCAGAGCTGGATTACGCTGCTCACGGTGATCCCCAGCCAAGGATCTCAGAAGTCAGAGATCCCATAGCTGTTCTGGACAACCTGCTACAGTGCCTGATTGCTACCTTACCCCCTATTTCTGGAGAATAAAGCCAAAATGGAATGCATGTCTCAGCCTAGGAGCTGGGAACGCATTGCCAAAACACACATGTAGCATTCAGCCAAGGCATTCTACCTCCTGTGAGATGGCCACAGTACAATTCCAGGTCTCTTTGTGTTCAGCAGCTGCATAGCAGGGCCTGGGTTAGAGAAGAGGTGACAGAAACAGAACATCGCGCTGACCAGAACTGCTGAGGCTGCACGGCCATCCTGGTAGGGAGAGCAGAGCGGGGGAAGAAATGTGTAAGTATAGAGTCAGCCTTCTGATTCCACCCAAACACTCTCCATTCTCCCTTTAGTCACCAAAATAATTTCTCTGTAAAGTCTGGTAATGAGACAATGAATTTCCAGCCTGAGGCTTCAGTGAGCTGCAGTGGATCAAAGATGACATTCACAAGCAGCCAAAGCTGAGGATGGCTCAGACTTGCTTCCATGTCCAGCATGTTTTGCCTCCAGCTGTCCCACAGGATTTGCCATGCAGAGGTGACCCAGGCCCAGCATCTACCTGAGGTTAACAGGCTGCCTGCCTTCGCAAGTTTAGCCAACTGCCTCTGAAAGGATCTCTCAGGTTCATATAAACTGAGTGGGCTTTTCCAGACTCCTCAGAAAATGTTCAAAAGGACTCAGTGCCCTTCATAGCATTATCCTGACATTCATTATCCAAAGGTCAGTAAAGGTGTTTGACTCTAGAGCTGTATTTCCAAGACTGGAGCCATCGAGTGCATCTCAGTCTGTCTGAACCCAACTCATGTCCTGCAGCCACAGCTCCACTACGTGAGGCAGGAACTGCCAGACCCAGATGTAAGATTTGCACAGTTTGGGAGCACTCATTTCCTCAGTTCCTTCCAAGCTTACCCTGATGAGGGCTGTCAGCCTCCTGGATTTAATTTAGGCTCCAGGAACAGAACAGAACTGTCCTCTCGGGCATTACAGTCAACATCAAAGGTTGTTCGGGGTAAATTACAAGCTACTCATACAGAATGACACCATCCTCACACATCAGGCCTGTGTTCCCATCTTGAATCATCTTTATTGGGAAGTCAGCAGGACATGAGCTATGGTGCACAGTGCAAGGCAACTGTGAAAAAGAAAAGCAACTGGACATCTTCAGCCACGTTTGACAAGCAGCCACTGCAGGAGACTAACAACCTCAGGGTTAAACAAAACTCCCCTCTATGCATTTGCTTCCCTTTCTATAGGAGTTGGTTTTATCACACTTTTTTTTTAGAAATTGTTGCCATCCTTGCCCACAGACACATTTGCAACATGCAATGTGACTTATTGCATGTCACATGCAATAACAGACACAGGTCTGAAAATGTGGTTCCTTTCTGCTGTACTTACCATACAGTGGATGACACACACGTTTTTGGGGTTCTGCTGTAGCCAGTTATGCATGTTCTTGCAGACAGCAAAGAGATTGTGCAGACTGGGCGCCTGTCGTACCGGCCAGCTACATTCAGATACCTGCAGGAATTGCACCATGAGCACAGCCAGCTTCATAAGAGTATTAAGCAGTGCATGCTTTTTCAAATGCTTCCTGCCAATAAACGCACTTAATTCAGCAACCTAGAGTTATGGACTTGAAAGCTACTCCATCACTTCTCATGCGTAATTCTGATCTCTGTCTTTCACGAACGACAAAGGGACAAACGAAAAGGAATTCTCAGTTAAATAGCCTGGTACTGATGGATTGCCATTGGCAATACTTTGTTAACAATTACATTCCAAGCCAGATTATCTTGAGTGGCCTTCCATGGCACTCTAGTCTCACAGCTGCACGCTGAGCCCGGTAAAAAGCCTTCAAACAAGTCATTCCCAGAAACTACAGCCCCGATTTATGAAGGATACTGAGCATCTGTTGCTCTCGATGCAATAGAATTTTCAAGCCCTGTTTGACAGAAATTAGATCAAAAGGAAACTTGTGCCTTAAATAAATAAATAAATAAGGTATCTGTGCAAGCACAGTTAATGATACGAGCAGAGAAATGAATGACTTCTTAGAGCTGAAAACCCACAAACTCTGAAGCATGTCTGGTTACTATTCATCAATGTACCAGCTCTGAGTCATGACACATTTCAAGAACACTCTCTGCAGTCTCAAACAGAACATCAAACGGACTTCCGCGGACATCCCTGCTTCATCTGGTTTTAATTGAAATGTCTTTATTGAACATCATTTCTGGCTAGAAGAAATTTAAAGGAGAAAAAATCATTTAAGACAAAGGATTGCTTTTCTCTCTCAGCTGACGTTTGGATTCTGCTTGAAGAGAACCAGGGGGCAGGAAGAAGATTGTCTGCAAGAATTACGAGGTGAGCACAAACATTTATTCCATTCTTCAACAGACCCAAAATACCAATACCATAATGGAGATAACAACTATTTTGAGTTATCTGGCCCAATTCTCCTCCCGACCCCAGGAACTTCCGCACCACTTCTGGCTGCACAAGATCCGCTGGCAGGCAGAGCACCAAAACACCAAATACACACTGCGAGTGGCTGCTGGAATTAACATGACCAGTGACCTCTCACTGACAGTTCTCTGAACAGGCCTCACTGTCAGGCATCTGGAAAAGCCATTATGGCTTATCAAGTAAATAATACACATTTCCCAACAGTCCACAATTATTTATTTACTCTGCCTATAATTACACATCTGTCTGCTGGTTGGCAATTAGGAAATTAAAGGCACGTTATGCAGCATTTCATTTATTTCAAATATAACCTCAGCAATTCTTGTGAAAGGCAACCGTGCAGGAAGTACCAGGAGCTCAACTGGAGCTCCGGAAGTATGCAGCTAGTGCTTGTTTTATTCCAGCAGCGGGGCTGGAACAGCCAGGAACGTGACCCTGCAGGGACTCCGAAGCGTGGCTTTGTTTAATGCTAGATTTGAGTTACATGTTCTCAAACTGTTCACGTTTTCTCCAGCAGATGTGAGCTCTCCTGCTGGGCAGCGAGCAGAGCACAACCAGATTAGAGCTCTGACTGCTTGCATTCCCTCTCCTCTGCACTGCGCTGGGCACTCAGGGCTTTGTGCCCCCACCTCGAGGCAGACAAAGGCCCCACAGGGCCTTCACTGTCATCTCCCTCCTGCACCATGGCACATCGTGACCCTCTTTGGTCTTAGAGCACAGGAGTTCTGAAGGAGATAGAAATTAAGAAGCCATTCCCTTCAAAGAACAAGTGTCTCTCTCAAAACTTGAGCTCATCCAAAACAGAAGATACTCTCCAGGTGATTTCACTTTCTTGGTGGCCTGTTAGTATCTTATTCCCCACTAGAGATGAGGTTCAAATTCATATTTACAATTCTTTTGTGTTTCATCTCGTCTCACACATTTTGTTGTGCACATTTCATCTTCCTGAGAGATACTTGGAGGCTGTATTTCCTAGCTTGTCACCTGAAAGTAGAATGTTTTATTGAAAGATCCATCATTTCCTTTGTGTGTGTGAAAGCAATACGAAGCTCTTGGTCAGATTCAGGAGTGACATACGAAGTAGCTGGCAAGTCTCATAGGAAAGTAGGAGATGAAGTACAGGGGATGGAGGAGTAATGGCCAGGTCAACTAATATACCAAGGGGTGTTTGTTTAAAGCTGGGCTGTCAAAAGTAGATTTGTCTCCTCTCACTGACACTGATGCACCAAACCCAAGCAAGACAGAAGATTTACAGCCCTTTTTAATTAGCTTTTCTTGTTCATTTACTTCACGACCTCGTATTTGAAGCCATGACTGCTTACTGATTGCTGGGAAATCTGCTTCCAGTGAGTGGCTATCTGTGATCAGAGCAATTGCTGAGGATAGACTCGGCTACACCTCAAGCTAACAGGAGGCATGGGGCTCACCCCAACAGGGGTGTCAGTCCAGCAGCTGATGCTGCCTTTTCAGTTGGAGTTAATGAAAGATAGAAAAAAGAAAATCATCACTCCCTTGTGGGAGAGGGAATAAACAGGAAGCTTTCTGAAAGATGAGATTTAATCTTGCATTTCAGCAGCATTATTTTGTAGAGATATCCTCTAAAAGCCATTGATGAACCAGCGCCCTGAACTGTTCCCATATGACATCCTGGTTTTAGAGAAGGAAAGTGGGACAGAGACTGGAGGTGTATTCTTTAATTGTAACATGCTATAGAAAAAGCCAAAAATCCACCTTAGATGCAGTTCCCAGCCCCATGCTTTGCATGCTAAGTCCTCCTGCTTGACTAAACACAACTGGAGGACTCTTCAACATGAAAACAAAGTACCTTCTTTTATTGATCACTTATTTCAAAGCACTTTTGTTAGAAACCTTGCAAGGCCATCTTCAAATTCCTATAATGCCCTCATCCCCCATCAGATGATCTCACATGGTAATCTGCTCCAGGAACTGCCAGCACTTGGCTATTTATTAGGAGTCTCAGTAGCAACCCACTGGGGCTCAGACACCCCACATCATACATTTGAGTCTGTGTATTAAATAAGGTGAGCTTCAGAAGGAGTAAGTGCATGAGAAACTAAAGGTTATTTCTTTGCTGCAGCTTCTGACAGCAATCATAGAATCGTTTTGTGTGGGAAGGTTCCTTTGAAGACCATCTGGTCCGAGATCCTTGCAATGAACTGGGACATCCACAACTCCAGGTGCTCAGAGCCCCATCTCCTGATCTTCGATGTCTGCAGGGATGGGGATCTACCAGTGTAGGAGCCAAGAGCACACAGGCTCACCTCAGTGCAATGCCGCTCTCACAGACTCCTAACACATCTCATTACTTCCTGAACTTTCCACCTCTTTAGTCCCTGTAGCCCTGGGTATCAGCTAAAATCCAAAAACGACCACAGCAGCTTTAAAACACCTATAATTCCTTTTCCACCTTATTACATTCTGCCACACACAGGAGAGACAGGAGCAGGTTCTTTTGCCACCTTTCAGTTTCCCTCCACTGCTCTCAATCCCTTGGAAGATATACTCACCCTGTTGTGAAACTTGGCACTGCGATAGTACTTGGGTGACAAATTGAAGACTGTGTAGTGGTCAGGGTGTCTGGAATCCAGAAATGTCCGGACATCTTCAATGTGGTTCCTGAATCCCAGCTCAACGCCTTCAGCCGGAAAAGACATCACTGGAAATGTTAAGAACAAGCTAAACTGAGCCTGTACCATTTCATGCTTATGAACCTCTGAACCCTGAGACACTGCAAGCTCTATATATCTGGTAAGCAGCACTTACCTATGATTCTCGAGGTAATGTATGAAATATCTAGCTCTCCCTTGGTGTAACTAAAAGGAGACAAAGAAGGAGACAGATGTTACACACGTATTTACAGAAGACAGTGCTTTACAGGAACCACTTTCAATGCAAGGAAGAAAATGATCTTAGAACTGATGACTTGTACTTCATCTTTGTGTTTTAAGCAGAAGCTATAGATAGCTTACTGTAGACGGTGACCCAGCCTTCCTTTTAAGCGGACCCCCAGTAAAGTCCCTTTTCCCTTTTGTCATTAATTTTCAGTGCCAGTTTTCAGAAGAAATCTCCAGCAATTAAGCACTTCGTCTATCAAGGTCTCTGAGGAGTTGCATACATTACATGTCTTTAATTTACTGTAGCCCCACATTCCTCAGAGGACGATGGAGCGCAAAGCGCAGGGACCACTGCCAGCAGAGCTGACCAAAGCAAAGTCACCTCAGCCCTTTCTTCAGCTCAAGAAGTGGCTTTAGCAAATGGAACAGTTACATCAGTGTGAGGAGTCCCATACAACACGAGCCAACTTTCAGTAACAAATGACTCAAGCAGAGGCTGAGCAGAAGGACCTGAGCAGAAGGACCCCACGGGTGTTAATGAAGGAATCAGAGATCAAATGCCCCACTGCCATTGGGAAGGCCTTTTCCAGATTTCTGGATGTTGATCCTCATTCATTATGAAGCTTAGATATTGACTTTGGTCTCCTGCTTCCTTGGGGCCAAATACCCAACTGAGGGACAGAATTACAGAAGTAATTTGTGATTTTCCCCTCCACCTTCATTAGGTCAGCTGTTGTGCCAGCTAAGATGGCAGCTCAGACTCGCACCCTGCAGCTAATGATATTACCTGCATTTGCCTGCCTCAACTGTACCATACCTGGCAACAGATTGCATGACCTTCGAAGACGTATCTTTCAGAGTATCCTTTAGGTTATCCTTCAGATTGCTGAACAGCCTCCCTGCTCCTCCTTTCACCATATCCAGCAAGCCTCCCCCATAGCTGGACTCCATGTCCGGTGATGAGGCACCTTCAAATACAACAGAACCAAATCCAACATCACTTGTTTGAAACAAACTCACAGAGCCAACAAACCCATTGCTCTACTCAGACCGAATGTATTCATGTGCCCTGTCACATATTGAGCAGGGCAAAAGAAGTTTTGCTTATTAAAGTCATGATTGTCCAGAGATTCGAATCACACAATATCCCAAACTGGAAGTAACCACCAGGGTTACTGAGTATAATTACAGAGGGCACGTTCTTGCTGGCTAGGCACAGAATCCATCAGCAACTCAGCACTGTGCGTAGGTTCACTGGTGCTGGTACAGGATGGACAACCACCAGTCGAGCTTCCTCACCTCTCAACACGACCCAAAGCTCTTCAGCACATAGCCAAGGCCAAACCAACAACTGCTTCCACAGGGACAAGAAAGGGACATTTGTATAGGCCACAGCTCTTTTGTGTAACTCACAGCTTCCAGGGGCTGGATGACTGAAGGTTGTCTTATGACCACATGCACAGAGGACACCCATGACTATGCACAGAGCAGAAACCATCAGAGCAATCTCAAGTCACTTAAGAGACCAGTCTGATTTGTTTGAGTGGAAGATGGCAGACAGAAAAGAAGAAAGCGCAGGAATTAAACTCTCTTGCTGACAAATAGAACATTTTTGGATATTCCTAATGCAGCATTAACACAGGAATCAGCAAACTGATGGGGAGAAAGCAGAGCAGAGCTCATCTCTTCTTTTCAAGCTTTTTCCTCACAGCTTGAAACATCATGAAGTTGCAAAGTCAGTAGGAGACTAACATAGAACAAGAGCCATTTAAATCATGATTTTGATGGACTGTGACGTGGCATCCCTCCTCACAAGGCTGCATTTTGCAGTTATATCAGAATTACTGTTCCAATCTCTTAACCAAGACCCGACTCATTGCAGCTACTCCTACTATATCACTGCTGTGTTAACAGCATATATTGTTCTTAGAAAAGTAAAGTATAATAAGTTGAAGGTAGACTTGAGTAGACATGGCTTTGCTTTATTGTAGAACCGAGTTATTGGAAACAAACCAATAAAATTATATTTTTAACTGCTTATTATCTATAAACAAAGCTCTTGGCTACCTAAATTACAAGGACTCAACTGTCTGATCTTAGCTAGCTTTGACTACATTACTTTAATTATACATTTGTTACCTCATTATTATGTCAGATCAGTCAGAAAGTTAACTGCTGCAACAAGCAACCTATGGAAATGTGTGCCACAGTCTCAAGTAGTTTTAATGAGCATCCACTAAGAGCTGCCTTTCACAGAGCACCCGGGAAGTCTGAAAACATTTGTCCTGCTTCAGAGCCATGGGACAAAATGTAACAGAGCATCCTATCCATTATTAATTACTCCAGCACTCAGAAAAGCAGGAGATTTGTCAAGGTTAGGGCAGGTTGGTGGCACCGACTGTGCTTATCATATGTTTTGCTGAGAGACCTTACAGCTCTAACTCCTTTGGTTCTGTGGAATGCCTGCTATTGAAGTACCACACTACAAGAAGAAATATTCTAGGGGCATTAAGACTATGAAGGAACATGAAAAATACTATCTCTATAATCAGTTTACTGGGTAGAGTACCAAACCCATTTAAATGCCATCCACTCTTTCAAATATGGAGGGAGATATCAATAAATATGGAATCTATTGGTAAACAGGAGACTCCATGGGTAAAGCGATGTTACTTATTTTGCTGTGCACAAAGGGTGCTTAATGCACGGCGATGTGGTTGTGATCCACATGATGCACGTGCAAACTGGGAATGTTGAAGGCAATATCTTTTCCTCTTTATTGCACACATGAAAAGATTGAGAGCACCATGCCCAGTTCGGAGCAGAGGATGCCCTCTCACGGCACAGGAACATTTCTTTTCCAAACCAATCCTAAATATCAATTTTGAGTGCGATTAAAGAATTAAAATAAAAAAACAATTAGCTCCTTGGCTTCCAAGTGGGGAATCGGTGTTTGATCTCTCTTCAAACACTCTGCTTTCACAT
Source organism: Centrocercus urophasianus (assembly GCF_019232065.1). Taxonomy (NCBI): domain Eukaryota; kingdom Metazoa; phylum Chordata; class Aves; order Galliformes; family Phasianidae; genus Centrocercus; species Centrocercus urophasianus. The sequence goes on along the minus strand of NW_024884733.1, from coordinate 27,699,446 downwards.
TACTGTGTTAGGAGACTCGAGGGAGGAGGGAAGAAGTGACGTTCAGAAGGTGCTCTCAGTTCTGCAGGTCCATTTTTAAAAGAAAGGAAGGGAGAAAGATGGGAACTTGGAATGAGGAAAGCAGGGGCAAAGAGATCTGAGGACCAGTGAGTGCTGGGCAAACTGCATTCTTGGCAACTCTCTAACAGAGTAGCAGAAAGGCTTTGAGAATATGGAAAACGTAGAATCTTCAGGAAAGGAGAATTGCAGCACAGCAGCACTCGGCATGGCACCCCATGCAGTGATTTGCTTGGGCATCTTTCTGTCACTGTGTCAGAGCAGAACCTCAGTGCTGCCTGTCTGTTAGCACTATGACACGCAGAGGAGCAAAACAAATGGGTCCAAGGTCCCTCCCCATGGGCAGCATTTCCTGCAAAGCACAAAGATGTGCATGACGGGTCCCAGCAGCAGAGCAGAAAGCGTTAATGCATTAGCACACAGATCTGACAGCGTATGCAGAAACCCACAAGAACAGCCAAAAAATCTGATTAAAAAGAAAAAAAAGAAAACAAAACGGCCTGCTCCCGCAGATTTTGCTGAATAGAACATTTCTGTGCTAAGTCCCTCTTGAGAATGGGGACCTTCAGAGCTCCTGTAGGCCCTTCTGAAGGACACCAGGAGTTTAACAGGCAGGAGCTGTGGGACAGGGGCACCTGGACAGGCAGAGCCCTGGATTTCAGTGCTGCAAATGAGGCAGCAGTCATCCTTGTCTGCCCCCAACCCCAAGCCAGGCCACAAGGACACTTGTTGGGCCCAAAGGGAAGAGCTGGCCATCCCTGGTAGCCCAGACAGACCCAGAGATCAGCACCATTTGGGCAAGCCTTGACTTAGTGGCAGCTTTTTCTACCTTTCAGCTTGTTAGCACACAGCAGCTCCGTTAACTCCAGCAGTGTGCTAGTAGCTGTCTAGAAGTCTTGTTATGGAGAATTACTTTTGATGCATGAGATGCATCTTGCTCCTTATGCAGCAAGAACTCTCTATTAACCCAGTTAGAGGACATTCCCCAGCAGGCTCCAGAGACACGCCTCTGAACTGTATTCATGGCACAGGTTTCACAGGGATCACTTGCTAACTGCAGCCTTTTCATTTCCCTATGAAGGAATGGTTCACATTGGGCTTTCACTGCAGCACAACACACCTGAGCTGCGGTGCGCAGGTCAGCTCTCACTGGTTGATGGTAGGGATCATCTCTGCATGATGTGCTTTGGGTCAGTGGAGCATTATGGAAGCAAGACAACTTCCACAGAACCACAGAACCACAAAATGAGTTGGGCTGGAAGGGTCCTCTCAGTCCCAACCCCAGCCATGGGTAGGGACACCATCCACAGTCCCAAAGCCCCATCCATGGCCTCGGGCACCTCCAGGGATGGGGCACCCACACTGCTCCAGGCAGCAGTGCCAGGGCCTTACCACCCTCGTGGGGAAGAATTTCCTCCTAATATCTGACCCGAATCTCCCCTTTTTAATTTTAAACCATTCCCTCCTTGTCCACCTGGCTTCTCCCATTTGGCTGATAAGCTGGAGTTTGGCTTTGTTGAAAAGGAGCTGAAGCTCCTTGCTCTGAGCTAATGCCTCCCCCAGGAAGGGACTGTTTGGAGTTCAGGATAAACCTCCAGCAGCCACCACCAAAGCACCATCCTGCTGCACCTCCCTGCAGAGCTCAAGCACGTTGTACAGGAGTGTTCTGCAACAGTCCCCTCTCATCAGCAGCCACTGGGTGGAATTCCACACATCTGGACAGACTGCAGGTGAAGGAGCCTCTGCACAGCACCAGCCTCATGCAGTATGGATGGGAGTTGGAGAGCACTGATATTTTATTAAAGCACTTCAGATCTCTCCTTGTTCTCCAGCTAATTTCAGAGCATCAGGAAAAGGATGTGCAGCGCAGGAGAACTCCAAGCACAAACAGCCAAAACACCACAGCAACTGCTGCATCAGGAGAGACTGAATCCCACCAAGAGACCCTCTGCAGTCTGCTCGCCTTCAGCACAGCAAAACCAGCAACAGGAGCCTATTAACCACGCTACAGAACTAACCTGCATGCAGACAGAAGCTGACGGATGGCACTGCTTTGCTCACTTGCCTGTTATGGAAGATTTTCCTGCATATCAGAAATGTTTGGTGGGTTTCCAAGCACCAGACCCCCCCAGCAACCCACATTGCTAAGAGCCACAGGCTGTGACTTCCAGCCCTGCTGGGAATCAAGCCGACATTTAAGAGGCATTTAAGACTGTCAGTCAGTGCTGATGAAGCAATACTTGGCTTGGGAGCGGGAGGTGAAAGCAAGACGTCTGCAAATGGAGGATCAGGCAGCTAAGTGCTGTATGTCATAGGTTACTTAGCAAGAGTAAACAAACTCTTTTTTCATGCCAAGGGCAGACAAAATGCAGACATGAAACCACAGGAGAGAAAGCAAGTTCACCTCAGCCTGTCCATGCTATGCAACACGATCTCCAAGGTCACACTTCTTTTGCTCAGGGAGCTACTGTCTGTGCTTCCTTCAGAACCACAGAACCATTCAGGTTGGAAAAACCCTCCAGGATCCACAAGACTGCCCCAGCCCAGCCCCCCACGTCCACTGCCCATGTCCCTCAGTGCCACATCCCCACAGCTCTAAGACAGTGAGTCCCCAGCCCTGGACAGCCTGTGCCAGTGCTGACCACGCTTTGAGAGAAGATATGTCTCCCAGCATCCAACCTGACCCTCCCTTGGCACAATCCAAACCAGGGACCAAGGTACTCCCTACCATTCCATAATTCCATTATTTCATCTCTCCTTTAATCCAAAGCAATGGGGGCAGCTTTGGGAACATCAGATGCTCTTCCGCGTTCTGCTTCCACAGCGCCACAAGAGCCTGACCCTGCACTGAGATGAAGCTTGTAGTTGCCTCACACACAGCACCCTCCCAGTGTTCTGGAAGCACTGCGCCCTCCCCCAGGGTTGGGGCTGCCTGTCGCCCTCCACAGATGGAGTGGGGCACAGTGGGGAGCCAGAGACACAGCACAGGCACCCTGAGCTGGGCAGAAAGGGCCCTTGTAAAGACTCCCATCTGAGAGAGGCTGAGATGCTGTTGTTGTGGCTTCACAACAATGCTTCAGTTGTTATGGCTTTTTTTTTTTTAAGGAGCACCCAGCAAAACACGATGCTGTTTTGCTCACGTTCTTCCCTCAGCAAAACCTGCCTAGGGCAGGGCGTTTTACACCAGCATTAGGAGACACCATCCCAGGCTCTATACCAGGTTTAGGAGCTCCACCACAGCATGACTCTGCCCCCTCCCCACACTCATGGGGACTGCAATCAATGCACAGACATTACTGGAAGAGTTCACGCTTCCATTTCAAGGCGGAAGCATCAAGTCTCTACCTGAGGATGATAGCCAGGCAGGTGGCTCCTCTGCATCCAGTGACAATCAATAGCATTCAGGACTGAGTGCTTCACTTGCCAGCTGTGTTTTTGAAGAGCACAGCCCCAGAGCCCTGAGCCACCTCCCCCACTCCTCCCAGCACGTAAGCACTGAAGAACAGACTCCAAAGCATCCCTGCTCTCACACACACCCCAATCACAGAGAGCCAGGGCTGCCCCACATTTACCAAAGGAACTGCATGGGTTGCCAGGGGGCTAGAAAGGGCTGGGAGAGAGCAGCAGGGCACAGGCACCCAACAGCACCAGGAAAGAGGGCACTGCTGCCTGCACAACCCTCTGGAAAGCTCCTCGGAATCTCAGAGGCCGCACCGACTGATGCTTCTGCTAATATTTGGCTACCTGCCTCTTCCACCCCCTCCTCGCAGCTGCCCCAGATTCCTGCTTGTGTTAGATTCCCTCCCACGGTGAGCACAGGTATCTCAAAACTCAAGTGGTTGTCTGCAAAACTAACAGCAACACCCCCACCACGAGTGCACGAGCACAGCTGCCAAAGCTGGGAGAGGATGGGCTGTGGGACTGAGGCATCTTGATAATTGATTCGAGTGAGGGAACAGTTGTTTGTGGTGGCTGTTTTCGTTCCTTGTTTCTTCACTTACTGCAGCCTTCCTGAAGTCCTCTGGCACTGAACCCATGTGGATCTTCAGGGAGGGGATGATGGGAGGTGTCCCCACAGCAGGGATGGGTCTGGATGGGCTCCAAGGGCCTTTCCAACCCAACCATGCTGTCAGCCTACGAACCACGAGGCTCCTAAAGGAGATGCTTTGTACAGTCCCAGGTTTGGGCTTCGTTACAAGGGATTGCTGGCATGGGAACATTGCAGTGCATTTCTGCTGACATTGGGCAAAACATCCACTGGTGCCTCCCTCTCAGGGTTGCAAAGAAAAGCTGCATTCCTCCTCCCACAAGCACTTCATCCCTCTCTGTGCTCAGTTTGCTGTGCGTGGGCCAGGACAGGGCCATGAGCCATAGTGGTAAAGCTCTCAGAGCCCTGGGCTGCTTGGAGCAGGGAGGGAGCCCAGGAGCCCCTTCTGGCTACAGTTCTGGAGGTAATGGAACAGGAGCACAAAGCTTGCTGATTTAAGGTTCGTTGGAGACTGCCTAAATGTAAACTTCACAGAGATTTTAAGAATTAAGTTATTTCTGCTGTTGCTTGAGAAATTAACTAACAAATACTGCTCGTACTGTTAACAAATCAATACATAAGATGAAGAGAGGACGCTTTGTTTTGTCAGTTAAAAGAGAAATAACATTGGGAGGGGAAAGAATATCTCCTTCTCAGGATTTTTTTTCCCCATTTGTTATATGGTTTCCTTTATTTATGAAAGTTACACTAAAGTGACCAAATGCATTTGAGGCTGGAACGCGGAAATTTCAGCACAATTGTGAAATTGCTCCTCAAAGCCAATTGACATTCACCCTGTGCCAAAAACAAAAAGAAAAAAAAGAGAGAGAGAGAGAAAAGAAAGAATAAAGAAAAAAGGATTAAAAAAAAAAAAGCTACTGCCAACACCAAACCATTCAAGTGTCCCAAACACACAACCAAACAAAGGAGCCATTAAGCTGAGCCTCCTTGTTGGAAAACGCGGGGAGAAAAGAGCACAAGACAACATTGTCAGCCCCGGCCTTTGTCCCCATGCCAGTGACATGGAGATGTCTCTCTCCTGACTCAGTGAAAAGCAATCACCAATGTGCAAGAGGTCAGGTCTGCAGGTGTGAAGCAGCGGAAGAAACCTCGACTGGTACACTTGCAATTGATGTAAACCATTTTCTTTTGCAGTTACACTGCCCGAGGCAGTTTGAGCGTGAGTTGGGCTATCCTGTGAGTGTCCCAAAGCCATTTCATAGATCAGGGAGTTTGTAAACATCCCAAAGGGACGCAGAAAGGCTTGGCTCCTTTTGTAACACCTTTCATCTCCCTGTGTTTCCTAAAGCTCCCTCCTCCTCTTCCAGCATGCAGCATGCTGCTAAGCAAGCATGATTGAATGCCACAGCAAAAGCCAAAATCGATTGAATCTTCACTGCTGGATTCTTCTGAGCACTTTCAGAAATTAACAGGTTAAAATGACAAAGGGAGAACCACACAGATGCTCTTCTTGGGATTCTGGTTTTGGACTTGCAATGTTCTGTGTCCTGCCAGCTCCAGCACAACTCTCCCTTCTCCCTTCACCTCTTCTCCATCCCTGAACCCTGCAGCTTTTGGAAAGAGCGAGCTGCAGTGCATGGGCCCATCAGAGTGTGGACCTAGGCACCATGACCCTGCTACTACAAGGCATCCAGCACACGTGGCAGGGCTGTGAGAAGGACTGCATCAGGTGTTGAGAGCTCAGCAGCTACAGGAACACATTGAAGTTGCACACAGTGTTCGTGCCTCACAGAACTTAAATGTGAGATGCCTGGAGCATCTCCCACACGAGGAAAGGCTGAGTAACCTGGGTCTGTTCAGCCTGGGGAGGAGAAGGCTGAGAAGGGATCTGATAAATGTTTATAAATTTCTAAAGGAAAATGGGAAGCAAATGGACGAGGCCAGGCTCTTCTCAGTGGTGCACAGCGATAGGACAAGGAGTAATGGCCTAAAACCTGAACATAGGATTTTCTATACTAACATGTGGAAGATCTTTACAGTAAGGGTGACTGCACTGGAACAGGTTGCCTAGAGAGGTGGTGGAGTCTTCTACTGTGGAGATATTCAAGACCTTTCTGTACACCCACCTGTGCAATCTGCTGTAGGGAACTGCTCTAGCACAGGGTTGGACTCAATGATCTCGAGGTCCCTACCAGTCCCTTCTTTGATTGTGGTTGGGGCCCTGGCCAGCTTGTCCTGGTGGGGGGCAGCTCCTGATTCCATTGAGCTGAACCCAACCCAACAGTGAGGGACAGATATGGGCAGGAATTTCCACTTACACTGCCCAAGCACACCAGTACCCCCACCAAAAACAACAACAACAACGACACAAACCAACATTGGGCCGTTTTTTCAGCTCACATGAGTTTGTGTCATTGCAGCACCAACAGGAGTAGCCGCACAAATTAAAGCAACCCATAATTTGCCCGACAGCCATCAGCACTTTGCCTTCAGCACCATTCCTCACCAGTCAGACTTTCATAGCACCCAAGGCATCTCCCAGTCATTGTGATAACAGAGGCAGCAGCTGCTCTGCCACACGCAAAACCATCATCTACAACCAGAGGAAAAAATAACGCAACAGAACTCCTGGAAAGTACAGAAAGCAGGGTGGGAGGGATGCACAGAAAGAGCTCTGACTGGGCCAGGATGCCCCAAAGACATCACTGTTGGGTGCAGAGGCTCCAATGCCCTGCCACCCCCATCACACATCACTGCCACTGCCATCACACCTCAAGCTCTCCTCCCCCCAGGGTCCCAGATCTCTGCTCCTGGCTGGAAAACTCTCTGCTGCTTCCTATCAGGTGAAGTTAGACCTTGTCACCGCCAGTGGAAGACTCTCAAATATTTCCTTTGAATATATTCTCTAATTTTTTAAGGGAAAATGTTGTGGGTTTTTTTTTCCCCTTGCTCTAGTAAGCCAAAACCGCAGCCACCTTATTGCCCTGTCTTTCCCTTATTGTACTACCTAACCTCTCCCCAGAATGACACATCTCCACACAGCATTAGAGATAAATTGCCCCACAGTTCAATTACCAAATGGCCAGAAGCCAAAAGCACACCTGAGGGGTGGATACAGCTCTTGAAGCTTTTACAATTTCATCCCCAGCAAAGAAAAACATCTTTTCTGTGGGCTGATAATTTGTCACTTCTCAGCAGCCAGTGTTTAAATGAACCAGGCAGATACAAGCTGGGAATTCACATGTAAAACAGAGCTTCACATTAGGTTCTTGAACTTCACCTGAAGATTTAGACACCCTCCAAAAAATGTATTTGTATGCACAACATACAAATTTACTACAATTACCAAAAAACGCTCTCTAAACTCAACTCAAAGGCCACACAATCAGGCCTGAGGCTCCCTGCTGCCCAGAGCGTGGCTGTAAGATTTGGGCAGACTGAGAGCCACTGCCATGGATGTCAAGAACACCAAGTGCACAGAGCAGAGCCCTTAACCACGGCCTTCCCAGCCCCACGTATTTGAGGGCAGAGCATCCCAGAAGCAGACTGAGGGAGTCAGTACAATTAGCACTCTGCGATGTCTTTGTATTTGCAGCTAAACTGTTGGAATGGGTGAATATTGCACGGAAGCCCTAAATAAAGGTATTGTCTGGCTATCCACAAACACCTCTTTTTGGCTCAGCAGGGAGCGGCATGGCTTGAAGAAACAGAACAGAGCGACTGCAGCAGCAACACTGAAATAACACTGCGAGCTGACACCAGACAAAAGCTGTGACTTGACGTGAGCCCACGCCTGGCTGGGGGTAAGTGGTTCTGAAAGTTCTAGGAAACTCATTCAGATAATTGCCTTAATGATAGAGGTTAAACAGACAGCAGTATCTAACCAATGCAGCGGATATGCCAGTGTATGGATCCAAACAACTGTAACCAGGCAGCCTGCTGTGAGTAAGAATCTACTGACATACACTAGTATTGCGAGCTACTATAGCAAAGATATCATAGCAGCAAATTAAAATCAGTTCTAAAGTCCAGCAGTGAGAAGAAAAAAAAAAAAGCAAAACAAACAAAAGAAACAAAAAAATAAAGCCTCAAGAAGAACTCTGGAAAGCAGATTTACGTGGCAATGAGGAAGAGGAAAACATTATTCCCATTATACCAGAGAAAACGTGAAATGAATACAAGGTATGGCTCCTCACCCACATCCAGACATGGGTCAAGAAGATTTATTTCCCTCTGGAGAAGGTTACCACGTTAAAACAAAGGCAGTGAATGGAATGCTTCTGAGTGCCCCAGGCCCACGCCTTTCTTTCATGGAGCAGTGCAGGTATCACTGCGACATCGCTCCCTCATGATGGATAGACACAGGGTTGGCCCCCCATGACTGGACAAGGCATATCCTGCCCAGGTTTGGCCTCGGAAGCCCCCTGCACGAGCTGCAGGTGTTGGTGGGGATGGGCACCACTAAGCAACCAGACACAGAGCAGCTCCTTCCAGCGGCTCACTGAGAAGCTATTGGATGAGTATTCCCGAAGGCTGGTGACCCAGGCAAATTTGGACCTGTGATACAGAGCTGAAGAGCTCTCTATCCCATTACCAATCCCGAAGACCATCTGGTCCCCCACTCCCTGATTAAATAAAAACGCTGCATGCACCACATTCTCCAGCACAATCAACGCACCTTGGTTGGATGATGCTTTTTGGGCGAGGGAAGGAAAACCAATAATTCTGGGAAACAGGTCGGTCGGTCGCACTCGGGGAAAAGACCCCAGCACCCTCGATCCGTTTTACCTTCCAAATAACCATTTCCTCCAAAGAAGGTGAAACCAAGAGGACACCACGAGCCGATTTCACAGAGCACCCCGAGCTGGAAGGGCTTCGCGGCGCCCGCCTCGCCTTCCTCCCGCCGCGAGCAGCCCGGCACAAAGCGCTGCCATTGTCCGCGCTGCCATTGTCCCCACGCGCGGCCCTTACCGGAGCTGTCCATGGTGCTGCCGTCGGCGCGGTGCTGCTGCTGCTGCTGCCGCGCGGGGCTCCGGCCGCCCGCCCCCACCGCGCCGGGCCCACCGCCGCCTCCCTCAGCGCCGCTCTCCACCAGCTGCAAAGATTCATAGCCGTCACCTCCGGGTTTCTTGCGGTAGCCGCCGAGCAGGCTCATAGGGGCGAGGCGGGCGGGCAGCCTGCCGTGCCGCCGCGGGCAGGACGGAAGATGAGCGCTCCGGCCGCCCCGAGGGGAGGAACGGGGCGGGACGGGGCGGCCGCTGAGCTCTGCCCGCCTCCGCGGGCCCGGAAGCAATCGGAGGGCCGCGACCGCGATCCGTGATCCCGTGGAAAGAGAGATCTTTAAGGAAAATGGTGCATTCGTACATCCTGCGCCCGCAGCACCGCCCGCTCCCAGCGCGACCTCTAAGCTCAGAGGAGGAGGGTGTACAGCGGGCGGCAGGTTCTTGAGGTAGGATGGGTTAGAAGGGACCTCAAAGCCATCCAGTTCCAGCTCCTGCCACGGACAGCTCTCTTAGCCCCATCCGTGGTGTCGGGCACCTCCAGTGACGGGAACCTACAGCTCTCTGGGCAGCGGTAGGTCCCAGGTCTTTCAGGGCCTCACCACCCTCCTGGCAAAACATTTCTTCCTAACAGGCAGCCTAAATCTCCCCTCATCCAGTTCAAAGCCATTCAGAGAAACGCAAGGGTTGGAAGGCACTTCTGGAGATTTCCCAGTCCAATTCTCCCTGGGCAGCTGTACCAGGCTCTGCCACCTTGGAGTAGAAAGTTTTTCCCAGTGCTCAGATGGAAACTCCTACGTTTTAGTTTGTGCCCCTCATCCTGTTGCTGGGCACCACTGAACAGAGCCTGGCCCAACCCACTCGACTCCCACCATTAGATATTGATCAGCACTGATCAGATCCCCCTCAGCTTCTCCTCCCCATGCGCACAGCCCCAAGGCTCTCAGCCTGTCCCCGTCAGGAGATGCTCCATGCCCCCACCATCTCTGCACTCTCCACTGAGCTCTCCCAGCAGTTCCATGGCTGCCCTGAACTGGGCAGCCCTGCTCTGAGCTCAGTTCTCCATCTGTGTCCTTCCTGGACAGAGAAGAGGGAGAAAATCACCTCCCTTGATCCTGGCCACACTGTGGGCAGTACACTCTGGATCCCATCGGCCTTCTTGGCCACCAGGGCACACCGTTGCCTCACAGCCAACCACTGGTATGGGAAGTCAACCAGATCCTTCTCCACGTAATTCCTTCCCAGCAGACTGGCCCCTAATCTGTAACATTCCTCTTCATCCTACCACTCTCAGACACCCCAAAACCCTGCCAGTGCAGCTGGGTGCTGTACCAGTTATCTTGTTAGCATTCCAGTTTCCTTGTAGCTGTTCACATGGGCGCAGACTTCAGACCAACACAAAGCACATCCCCCAGCATGTGATGAGCCACACCTAGCTCTGTGCACCTGGTAGCATCCTTCCCTTCCACATGAGACAGAGGAACTAAGAGATGCTCCATAGAAGCAACCATTATCAGCTCTTCCAAATTGATTTTTTAATTAAAAGAAAATGAAGAGGGAAAAGAAGTTGATGCATTCAGACACAACAGCTGTGCCTCCAATCTCTTACAAAGAAGGCACAAAGTGCTCTGCTTAAAAATAAATAAATAAACACAGGCTTGCTTTGAAAGCAATAACCAGAACTTGAAATATTGCTGACACTTGGCTTAAACTCTCCTCTCTCCCACTGCAGGGCAGTGGGTACCTGGCACAGCTGTACCTCATCGCATGTTTTTGTTTATGTAACTCCAGCAATTTTACATTGCACTGCAAACAAGGTACATCTGTGACCCAGAATTTTCCTCAGGAAAAAAAACAAAAAACAAAAAACAAGCAGATTTACAAGCAAACAAATTAAAATGAGTAACCTGACATAAATGGCTCGCAGTAGCAGATTGCGTTTCAGTTTGCTGCGCTCTCCTTACTGGGCTGTTAATGCATTGCTGTCTATGAGTAGGTAGCCATGCTTGCCCATAGGAATGTGCTCCCTTCCCTCACACTGCCCATTTGCAGCACCTTAGCCAAGAAAAAATAAAGTGACTTCCAAAAGCGTGAGCAAAGAAAGAAAAACAAAACCAAAAAGACACGGGGAAACAATTGCTTAGAATAATTCATCAACATCCCCCAAGGTTTATTGATGCCACCAGCTAATCCAGGTGTTTTTATCGTGTGCGCCGTGAGGCTGGCAGGTGCTGTAGGAACGTGCAGCGCAAGGGAGGGCTGCACCCGGCTAAAGGCTGGGGAGGGAAGAGCTCCCTCCCCACTGCTGACCTCCCAAGGTCACTTGGTGGCCCAGCCTCCAACCCTGTGCTACCAGCTGGGCTGCAGCTCTCCTGGACAAAAGTCAGTGTTGGCAGCTGTAATGCAGCACCAAATATCTGGAGGTTGCGACTTCGTTTTCTTCCAGCTCTCCTCTAACGAGATGAGCAGTTAAGGTGAAATATTAAACTCTTAATTCCCCGTGAACACATCGCAGTGTTGTAAGAACTACAACTAGAGCTTGAAAATTAATTTACCGTCCAGGGCGATACCTCTAGAACTCAATGAGCTGAACATTTGTTCAAAGGCATTCATTCCACTGTGAACCATGAACCCTCTCAGCACAGAGTGTTTCTGCAGGAGGCCCAGAGCCATCTGTTTCTGCACAGATGAGGGCACGCAGTACCAGCAGGGCTCTGCTGGGGTTGCTCTTGTGGGCTGAAAAATGCACTTGTTGTTAAGGAAAGCAAGGCTTGCTCAAGCAGCTTAGCTCCTCATTCCTCACGTGGTCGGACCTGGGAGCAACAGTCACTCTACTCCAGGAAGAAAAATTGAGCAGAACTTCATTGCTTGATTCTTAAATTCAAGTCTGGAAGTTTCCTTTAATCTCACCCGCAAGAAAGACCACACTATCACTGACTGTAAATAAACATACAGAGCTCAGATTTTGTACTTCTACTTCCAAAAAGCCCCTCAGCCCCAGGGACAGGACTTCCCTCTTCCCATTCATTCTCACCCCACTCCTTGCAGTGGGACCCTGGCCCATCACTACGTGCTCCAGACAATTAACATTTTGTCTTTCCGCATCTTCAAAGCACTCAAATCCCAATCAAACCACCTCAATTCACAGAGCCCCTGATTTGGGTTCCCTTCAACAGCTCTTTAATGAGTATTCCACAGAACGGGCTTTCTGGAGTGTAGTTAACTGAATGGGCTGCGGCAATCACCAGGGTCGACAGGGGCCCCTTGGCCCCTGGGAAACCATGGCAACAAATGACTTGAAGATAAGAGAGAAGAACAGGATAGACCAAATAAGGAAGAAACAAGACATGCCACATGTCCATTGGTCAGGTAGTAGCCCTAAGGTATGGGGAAAGTTTTAAGAAGGATGTGCTCCTTGCAATAAACGCCATTTTACCATACACCACATTGGTGTGCACCGAGGTAGATGGACAGACCGTTGAGTCCCTAACGATTGCGAACACCTGGATGAAGCCGGAGGCTGGTCCTCAAAGGCTTCACTGGAGAATGAGAGAGGAGAACAAAAGAAAAAAAAAGGAAAGAAAACACAACAGCACTCCTTTAATTTTCTTTACCTTCCCTTCACCTTCTTAAGAAGCACTTGCAGCCATGCTCTGGAGAGCCCTTCAGCACCAAATCCTGAGCCCTATGGAGAGCTGGAGCAAAAACAATTGGTTTGCTACAGATCTGCCAGAACTACCTATGGCAGCATCACATTGACCCACAGAAGCCCCACATCCTGAACCAAGCCCCAAAACAACCCCAAAACAACTCTCACACAGCCTCTGTGCTGCCTGCTCACACCAGCTCAGCCCCAGCAGGCAGCTAAGAACCTGATCCACGGGCATTAGCTTCGACCTGAGCTCCTACAGCACTCCTTCAGCAGAAGAGCATCACTGCTTCTTTCTGTCCAACCTTTCCTTCTAGACACAGCCCATAAGAAATTTACTCTAAGTCATTGTCCTTAGAGGAAGAGCTGCCTCTCCAGCTGCCAGCATCTTAAATAAGAGCATCTCGTTGAACTCTAGTTAAGCACATCTGATTGAACTGATTAAAAACAGCAAGCCCCTGTCTGGGTTAGCTCTGCCTCCTTTCACATCAGCAAGCAGCACTGATGAACTAGGAGAAATAATTACACCTCAGAGAAGAGTTGTAGGTCATTATGAGGCTGTATGATTGAGGCTTTTTTGCTTCTTGGCCTAAGACCCACAATGCCTCATCCTACCTCTCCACTGCTGTGGCAATTACCAGATCATTTTTAACTTCTGTAAGAGGCAGCAAGTGAATGTTCTTGCATACAGCCGAAGGGTTTTCCTTGCTGCTTATCTTCCCCGAGGCCAACAGAAGCAACAGTTCTTCTAAGCACCCATTTTCCCTGAAAGCATCCTGTCTCCAGCAGGGCTGACCTGCATGTGTCAGCTGGGCCCTCCCGTGACCACATGCCTCATCTGCAGCACCAGGCTCAGTCTTTGGTTTCCAGCCCAAATGACATCAGGGAGTAAATGACCAGTGCACAGAGAAGGACACCCCTTGCCCTCAGCTCTGGGCCTTCCTTCATCACTGGGGCAGTGCCATGGGGTGGCCAGGAGCACTATTTCCCCTGCACTGCTCCAGGAATAGGTGTGTGACAGTAAAATGGGAAAAGGCGTTTGATCCAGAGCTGGAAAGAGGACTTCAGAGCAGTGTCAGGATTGTGCTGAGGATAAATAAGCAACGTTTGGACTGGAGTCAAGGACAGCCATGTGGTTTCATCTCCTGTCCATGCCTAGATGTGCTGGAGAAATACAGACTGCTCAGTAGTGCAGCAGGTCACCGCTGTGCTATGTGCCTTGCCACAGGACTGGGATCTTTAGGGAGCTGGATAGAGAGGGTGATGAGAGGATTCAACCCTTTGTGAGCCCCGTCTGCTATTTTGGAACTTCTGACCTGGTGATTCCTGCCTTGTTTGTCTCTGATGAAAAGCACACGTGGCCCTGAGAAAGCCTCAGACTTGTTTGTGTTAGACATGGCTTTATCACCGGGACCTTTGCTTTCCCGCAGCCGAGGGCACTGTGAGCCCCTGCAGCAGTCAGGCTTGGCCAGAATGCTCAGATTCCATATGGAATACAAAAGCATTTGTCAATCAGTGGCCATAAGCTCATTTCAGAGGTGTTTGTGGTCCCTGTTGGAGCACCTAGAGAGGAAACACCGGTTGCCCTGAACACTGATGGCAATAGAAGTGCTCACACAAAGACATGAGCAGAAGTAAAGTACAATCATCCCAAGTATGTGGGGAGTTTGGGTTGGATGGCCTCACTGGGAGCATCTCCAGAACCTCAGTGAGCAGCTTCCATGGCAGCTGGTCCAACCAAAGCAATTGGAGCACAGGGAGGAAGAAAAAAGAGCAACTTGGGAGTTGTTACTGAGGAAAAGATGAACCTCACCAGGAGGTTCAAAAATGTACAAGATGGGAAGACAGCAGCCTGTGGTTTTTGCATTCTCCTGCTGGTCGTTGCTCTGGGGCAGACACTTGGGCATGGGCTACATTCAGTGCACACATATCAGCCCTTCCTGTTCCCTCCCTGCCTTCCTCCCCTTCATCTACACAGCTTATCTTTACTTTGTGTTCTGGTGCCTTGCAGTGGGTCTGTTGTTATCGCCCCATCCACTTCTGCCCTCTGTGATGGTGCTCAGCAGGGATTGCTGTCTGTGGGGCTTTCTGTTGTGCCCCTCCGTCCTGACACAGTGCACAGCCCACTCATCCCACGCTCAGGGACTCTGCATGGAGGCATCAAGCAGGGATTTGGATAAAAATCAGGTATTTTCATGCCTAACTGCTGTCCATTCATTGCTCCCCTTTCACTGCTTATTCCCATCCTCATGCATGTTGCAAATAGCTCAATGCCACAAAAACCTGGGCCTCAGGAGCTTGTCTGCAAGCCTTCAGAATGTGTTATGTGTGATCTCAAGGTGAAGGAGAGGGATGAGTTCAGAAGCACGCTGACACCTCCATGGCAGGGGTATTGCATCCATCGCACAGCAGCCCTAGAAAAATCCTGCTCTGTGCAAGGCCCAGTGCTTGCAATGGCATCATTCTGCATTTCTGTTCAGGAGGGAATTGTCTGCATTTGAAAAAGGCCAGTGGTAAATCAAGGGGAGAAACTGGTAGAAGCGCAAAATCGTTAAGGTTGGAAAAGATCTCCAAATGGGAAATGAGGGCTCCTCAGAGACAGCTGTGCTGCGGGAGCTGCTGCATCCACCCTCACCACGGCTCAGGCCGGGTTTTGCTTTCATCAGGAAATAAAAACGCTGCAGAAATAGAGATTAAGATGAAAAGCTTCAGCCCTGCTGGAAGAGAGCGGGCTGGCAGCGCCCGGCTGCTTCTCCCAAAGCTGCTGGGGTGGGCAGGGGATGCACATCCCCACCGCAGGCCCTGCCCCCCCGTGTCCCTCTGAGGATCTTTTAGCACATCCTATTGCCTTGTCAGATCAGTTTCCCAGCTGGGATGCAGACCCAAGCGGGCACTGCTTCCCGTCCTTCCTATTTTAGTTTCCTGAAAAGAACTTATTTAGGCAGAAATCTGTACATTGCCTACCTACCAACACAGGGTTCCAGCTGCTATCAGAAGGTGAACTGCCGTAAGGGTTCCTAACTCAGTATTCATGTTTTATTATAAGAAATCCACAGAGATATTTATAGCTCTCCCCAGGGCCGCTCCACCCGCCGTTGGGAAGCGCCCATAATCCCATTTGCGGCGTTCGGGAGCCGCAGCGTCACGGTGCCAGCTGGGATCGCAGCCCCGGGGCTTTATTCTCCCAATCTGCTGCGCGGGGCGGCAGCGCGGGGCCGGATTGCAGCAAATCCCCCCCCGCAGCCCCAAACCGAGCCTGCTGGCCACCCCACCGCGTGCCGCGCTCCGGGTACAGCATGGACTCAGGTTAAGCCCGGCGGGGCAGATTAGTGGGGTCAGCAGCAAAACGCCCGGGCTGGAGCTGTGAGCGACGCAGCGCTTCAAGGGCGACGCGTGGGTCTGCGTAATGCCCCGAAATGCTGCATCCATGGGCTGCCAGCGCTCCCGGGGCAGTCAGCTGTGTCACTGCTGTCTAAATATAGAGCAGCCGGGTTGTCTCCGCGCTGCCTGTGCCATGGGATCGCCGGGCGCAGGGATCCGGGGTTGGTTCGCTCTCGCTCCGGGAAGGCTATGACTAAGGAATCTGCTGGGGAAGGGTTGGCGGAAGATGGAGGGCCTCGGCAGAGAGCAGGAGCTGATAGGAGCCTGGAGCTCGCAGACCCGGAGACCTGACCAAAACAACCCTCCTCCTCCTCCTCCTCCTGCTGTTCTCCCCTCACCAATACCCAAACGAAGGCTGCAGCAATGCCGGCCACCAGAGCACCAGGAAAGCGGGGTTCTGTTCCCACAGCAGGCTGCCTGCCCCCGGAGCGCTGAAGCAAGTGGAACCCTACTCAAATCACCCTTTCATTTTCTCCCCGGGCTTTTTTGCTAAAGGGAATGCAGTGCAGCGAGGCTCCGTGCTGAAGGTCAGCCCGGCGGCGGAGCCGGGCCCCATGCACCCCGCGCACCTCGCTGCGGGGAACGGGCAGCGGAACCGCGCTCCCAGCTCTGATCTGTAACCCTAAAAATCGATCCCTTTCCTATGGGGGGAAGGCACCGCGCTCCGATGGCTCCCGCAGCGCCGAGCTGGGGTCGGGGTGCCCGAGGAGATGCCAACGCGGGATGCGGGATGTGGGATGCGAGACGCTGCCGACCCCGCGGCTCCCCACAGCCCCGAGTCCCGCTCAGCCCCGCTCCGGGTGGGGGGGATTCCCGCAGACCCCCCAGGCGCCGCCCCCGCCCCCCACGCTCTGCTCACCTGGGCCCCCGGCCGGCTCCATCATCCCCCCGCCCGGTGGGGCCCCGCACGGACGGACGGACAGACGGGGCGGCGGCAGCGATCTGGGAGGGTGCAGACAGAGGGTGCGGGCGGGCGGAACTCGGCTCCCAAAATGCGGCACGGAGCGGGATCCGGAGTCAGTGGCGGGCGGGAGCGAGTGGGAACTTCGTGCGTTTTCCTTTTTTTTTTTTTTTGCTTGGTTGTTTTTTTCCCCCTGACTTTGTTATGTTCCTGGCTCGGCACCGAGCCGCGCGCCAAACCCTGCGGAGCGGCTGCGGAGCGGCTGCGTCGGTCACCGGTGCGATCCCAGTGAGGTTGTAGGAGCAATGCGCAGGGATTGGGGCCGCCGGGGAGGTGGGCAGCAGGTGATGCCGCACATACAGCTGCTGCCTGCCCCCAGCCTGGGCTGCCGACACACGCCACAGTACAGAAAGGTGGGAATTTTAATGACTTTAGTGTTTTGAAGCTCAAAGAAACACCTAGCAGCAATCTGCTTGCAGATCTTCGGGGATGCCCAGGCTGCTTTGCCCTCCATGGACCCACGAGAAAACAGAGCAATACATTATGGGGCAGTGTCACATCATGGGGTAGTGTCGCTTTATGGGGTAGTGTCACCAACTGAACCCTGGAGTCTGGGAGAGACCAGGGCTGCTGGCTGGTAATTAAAAAGAACCAACCATCAGATCTACAGCGATTTCTCTGGGCACCTTCAGCTTTTAATTCCCTCTGCCCAAACCCACGTGATGGATTACTGGGGGCACTGGAGCAAGCTGTGTGTGTTGCAGTGCCTCATGATCTGCCTTGTTTCTGCTGGGGGAAGTTAAACAGGAAAGCCAGAACCTCTCCATGCACAATGAGGACAGAAGAGGAACATCCGGCTTCGCCCACAGCATCTCACAGCTGCCTGGATTAGCTCTGTCAATTTTGGATTTTATCAAATGAAGGTTGGATATTAGGGGGTATCTCCTCTCCAAAGAGCCGCTCAGCACTGCACAGCTGCCCACGGGTGTTCAGAGCCATGGGGATGTGGCACTGAGGGACGTGGGCAGTGGGCATGGGGGAGCACAGAAGGCTTTTCCAGCCTGAATGGTTCTGTGAAGGGAGCTGGCTGCAGGATGGGACTCAAACAGCAGCATCATGTACAAACCAGAAGCCACATGGGGGAGATTTCCTCCAGTTTAAGTGTGGGTACTGTAGATCCTCTCCTTCCCTCCCATCCTCCTTGAGCCCACTGGTGCCAATCTCCCACAGACAAACCCTGGGTCACACAGGACCCATTACTGCCGCGGTGTGGGGAAAGGTTAGGTGGCCACAGGGCAAAACTCACAGACACCACCAAGCTGGAGATAAGCAGGAGAAAAAATTTATTTACATCTTCCAAGCGGCAGAACAGCAATGGAGATTCCCCGGGAGAAAACTCAAGGAGCAAAACTCAGTGTCACATCCTGGGACGTGGGCACCAGCCGCCCTTTGGTCCCTACAGTGCGGCTGTGGGAAGCGCGAGATTCACAGCACAGGGGCAGAGGAGAGCGAGGGCTGCGCTGCCTGGTGGGACAACCCGGGGTTTGGTCCACCAAAGTGCAAAGTACAACTCTTACAGAAAAACCTGTCCTGAGGGCTGCAGGGATGCGTGGCCACGAGGTTCTGCATCTATGGGAGAGCTCAGAGCCTCTGAAACAAGCGCTCTCGTGCCAGAGATGCTACTGCAGGGGATCGTGATGGATTCTGGCTGTTATCAGGAGAAAGCGAGGGCAAAGCTGTCCCCAACCGAGCCAGAGACAAGCAGAGCTGCTGGTGGCATTGAGGTGGAGGTGGCTCAGAGAAGCGCCCCCAGGGCCAAAGAAAGAAAAACATCCTAAAAGAATATTTCCCTAAAAAGTTGGTCCGCCCTGCCCTGCTGCAGAGCTGCTCCCCAAGCAAAAACACAGTGACATTTCAGCAACAGGAACTTGCCCAGGCTGCTCTAATTGATTGCATGGGTGAAGGGCAGTGACAGCTTCCCTGCATCCCTGCCTGTGGGCTGGCAGACTGCAGCAAGCAGCTCGGCAAAGCGTTCTCCAAAGCAGATGCTAAAATTTCAGCTTTATTTTTTAAACTTTAAAAAATACACACCTTGCTTTCTTTTTTTTTTTTTCTTAAATATAGAGTCTATAAAATAAGGCAACTGGAGGAGACCAGGGGATCGTCCCCATAGACCCAGTGGCTGTGCCCAGAGCTCCTGCATGCAGGGGTGGGAACAGCACCAGCACGGCCCTTATCTTGTTTGCAAACCAATTGCTGGGCAGCAGGAGCATGCTAATGCTGCTTCAGACAGATGCACGCTCACACACAACACTGCTGAAAGGAGTGTGGTCACTTTGACAGCCCTCATGGACATAAGGGACAGACAGCAGGACTGTGGCACTGCCAGAGCCTGCAACCACTGCAGGTGAACCCCTCACAGGAGGCACATCCTTGGGACAGCCCCTTTCCAGTGGGACAAAGGCAGCAGAGAACAAGGAATGACTCTGTTTCTCACCAAAACACATCTAAAATCTTTGGGAGAAGCTACTGAAATGGGGCTGTATCTCGTGGCATGGAAAGCTACAGACAAGGTAAACACAAACCAGAGCCTGCTCACCTTCCTGCTCCACATCACACCAGCTCGTAGCAGCTTTTTCTACTGTTTTCTTCATCTCTCCTGATGGGAAAAGCACAAGTAGGTAATTCTACCTCCTGTGTTTCCCCTCTTCTATGTCTACTGTTACCAGAAATGTGATCTTGATGTTTCTGAGCTCTAGTGTGAATGTTTTCTGTGTTCTTCGCCAATTCCCACCGGGCTGAAGTCTTGCACTTTAGAGCTTTACTTCCCTAAGAAATAAATTTAATAGAAAATATATATATTTTTTTTTAAAGACAACAAGAGAGAGACCTGTGTTAAACAGTACTACAGGGCAATGGAACGGCACATTATAGGCTTAGAGGCTGGTGTTTCATACAGGGGTGGCAGGGAGATCACGGCAAGTTGTGTAAACCTGAAAGAATCATGACCTAGGTTTGCACCATTGATCTGTGTGGTTGGATCACAGGCAGGAATATTTTCTAGCCTCGGAAGAAATAACACTTATTCTAGCAGACTTGACCTTGTAAGCATAGATCTTTTCACCTGGATACTGGTTATAACTGTGTTTCCACAGCTGTTATCCAGCACACCTGGTGATGGTACTGCATGATTGCCTAATTTGAGCACAGCTCGAGCACCATGCAGAGAAACCAAGCAGTCATCACACCAGCTCCTGGTCCCCAGCCCAAGCTGCTTAGTGCTCCTCTTCTGAGCGCAGGGGTGGGATCTTGTTGGACAGCAGAGCGTACACGTATGGCCAGATCTTGTTGGTCTCTGTCCCCGAAAATGAGTGCAGGATACCCCTGCTCCTGAAGAGAGTCAAGCAGTTAGTGCCAAGAGGGTGAGGACAAAACATTTCTCAGCTCCAAAATAACGGTGTGGACTGCAGGATCAGATCCTGCAGTGTGATCATCTACTTACAGCACACCCACCCCAGCCTGCCCTGGAGCATCGGCACAGCAACGCACAGCTCAAAATGGCAACAGCTCTGAGCTTTAGAGACATGCAGCTACTGAGATGCTTACATCAAAGCATCCATGTGTCTGCATGCAGGGGGCTAGAAGACACCTCTCATCTCCCCTCAGGTGTATGCACTCATGATCTATGTGCTCTCTACCACCCTTTGCCCTTGTTTCCTCTGCCTTGTTGCCAATTGCCCAGTACTTCATTAAAAAGCCAAGCCCAGGAGCCTTGGACTGTTTTTTTTGCAAGGCAAACATACCACTCCAGACCTGCACAGCACAGTGGATTATTTAACAAACGCATTCACTGATGCCATTTGAAGCAGCAAAAAAATCTGCTACTGGTTTGGTGAGTGAACCACCCTGAAGGGCACCACCTCCATGGTCCTGGGTGTGCTGCACGGCCATCTGCCCACAGAATGCAGCAGGGCTGTGCCTTATTCACACGGTTGAACTCACTTGTATAACTCTATCACTGGCTTTGCAGCATCTTTGTACTTTCTGAGCCGGGAAGTGACGGCCTCAGGTTTATCATCCTCACGCTGGACCAGTGGCTCGCCAGTCACGTCATCAATGCCCTGCAGAAAGGCAAATGCTGTCAAGAGCATTTTCATTGAGCACTTAGCACAAACCTCATTTATCAAAAGGCACTGCGCAGAACTCTGCAGGACAGCTTTCAAGGCCAAAGCCATCCGGTGCCCCAATATCCCTGGGTCTTCATAGCATCGTAGAATTGTTTGAGTTGGAAGAGACCTTTGGAGGCCACCTGGTCCCACTCCCCTGCAATGAATGGGGACACCCACAGCTCCACCAGGTGCTCAGAGCCCTGTCCTCTGACCTTGGGTGTCTGCAGGGATGGGACACCACTGTCTATAGGCATCCTGTGCCAGTGCTCTACTGCTCTTATCATAAAAAAAACAGAAAAAGCAAAATAACACAACCTATTCCCTTCTATCCAATCTATACTTCCTCTCTTTAGTATGAAACCATTTCCCCTTGTCCTATCACCACAGATCCCACTCAAGAGTCTGTCCCCTTCCTTCTTACATCCCTTGTTTAGATAGTGAAAGGCAGCTCTCAGCTCTCCCCCACAGCCTTCTCTTCCCCAGCTGCACAGCCCCAGCAGTCAGCCTGTCCTCATAAGAAGGTGTTCCATCCCTGGATGTACTTTTGTGGCCCTTCTCTGGAGGCATTCCAGGGGTCAGTGTCTGTAGTGAGAACTTCACATCTGGACACGGTGCTCCAGGTGAGGTCTCACCAGCACAGAGAAACAGGATCAGCTACCCCGATCTGCAGGCTACGCTGCTTTTGATGTGGTCTTACTACGTAGGATTTTTCCCCAGTGGTATTTGAAGCTTGTGCCAGCCCACTCAAGCAGCAGAAGGCTGCTCCAAGCTCTTACATGCACGTGAGGAGGGTTGAACTCCATGTTGTAGACCCGTCCGCTCGCTGGGTGGATCCATCGGGCGCTCAGGCGGTCCTTCAGCGTCTCGAAGGGGATGTGCAGGCTGATCACCAGGTCCAGTTCACAGATCTTGTCCAGTGCCTCAGCTTGTCCCAGCGTCCGTGGGAAACCTGCGGGCACGTACCACAGCACAGCAGGGTGATTGGAAGAAAAGCACACGGCCGCCTGCTGCAAAGGTGCTGCAAAGATAGCACAGCTCCTCGCTGCAGTGCACATGGTGCGAAAGAGCCATCCACCAGATGGCTGCTGCAGAAAATAGCTCCTCCAGCACCAGCTCCCAAAATACAACACACAGATCTCTGCAGGCTCGTGTTCTCCTGCGAAGCGGTGCCCAGCGTGAGGACTTTCCCCACCCCTCCAGGCCACCACTAAGCTCAGCAAACACCTGCAGAGCCTCAGAAGACATCCTAGACCTTTCCCCAGTTGAGCATTATTAGCACTGAGCTTGCCAGCACGTCATCAGAGCTAATGAATTAGTCAGCATGAGAAAGAATACATGCGATCTGCTTTCCCAAGTCAAGCTGGACTGTTCTTCGTGTTACTGAATGGACCGCTTGAAATAAGCATGCTCCTTGTCAGAGGTCACTGTGCAAAGCAGGAGGCTCCCAGATCCATGCCCACCACCCATGGCCATGCTTTGCCCTGGAGGCAAACCTGGGTCTGAGTGAATATTGGGATGCAAACGCTCATGAATGCAGAAACAATAGACTTGTAATACAGAATACTTGCTTGTGCAGTGCTGCTTGCTGTAATATTTGCCAATCACTGTATTTCCAGTGAACTGAGTAGTGTTACTTAAGAGTAATGAAATGTTATAGTGGAGATTGAGTTTGGGGTGTTTTGCCCACCCACTTTCCTCATTTTGCAACTTACTAACTAGGAAGCAACCAAAGGAACATCTCAAAGTAAGGAAAGGAGAGTATTAGTAACAAGCTTTTTGGAAGTGTTTCACCAGATTGGCTGCCCCTCCCTGTGTCACACAGGCCTCTGCCCAAAAACCCAGGTAGCTGCACCCCACCAAGTCCCACCATCCTTTCCCCTGCCCAAACCCCAGAGCTCTTCTCAGCACTGCCATCAGAGCTGCCTGCTGCACACCTCCCACACACTTTGCTTGGAGCACTTCTCTATCCCAGGTGGCTGTATGGCTTGGGATCACAGCTCGTTCAGTTGCAGATGGAGCTGGGAAGAAGTTTTTCTTGGCCAGCCCCGCTCTGCACGCTGGCCCCAGGGGCTGCTTTATGAAACACCTCTCTCCTTTCCCTTCCCCACACAATGATCTCAACTGCACACACATGTGCTGCTTCTTAGGGCTCAGAGAAGCAACAGCCACAAACCAATTTCTCTCCTTGCTCTGCTGCCAGAACCGGTGAGGACCATTGACCCCAACTGACAGCACCCACACATAGCGAGGGCCAGCTCTTATTTTTAGCTCTGCAGCTTCAAACTGATGGAGTCCCTCCTTAAGCTCTTGATTTACTACAAAAAATAGGCGAACCTCATGCTATCCCTGAGAGCATTGCTTCTGCAGGCAGTTTGGTGCCATCTGCCCCCCCATCTACTGCCAGCAGCACCAGGACAGACACCTTTGGTCTTCTCAAACCCATCAGGAGCAAAGCGAAGCTTTAAGGTGGCCGGCTTTTGCCCACACAGATGCACTCACCATCAAGCAGCCAATGCTCTGCTCGCCGCTTCTCCAGCTCCGTCATCATCACACGCGTGATGACGTGGTCAGGCACCAGAAGGCCTCTCTCAAGGTACTGCTTTGCCAAGCTGCCAACTTCTGTTCAAGTTTAAAAAAAAGAAAGAAATTAGAGCTGCATGACATTTCTGCATGAAACTATATTGCTCCCCCTCAAATTCTGCTTGCCCTCAGAGATCGATCACCCTTTCGGCAGCACAGTGGGGAACACAGAGCTCCTCTGGAGGTGGGGAATGCGTGGTGAGGGGTAACATGAGCAGGGCTACCTGCACCAGATGTCACCGAGACACTGCATGGCTGCAGCTCTGCTCAGCAGCCAGCTGCCAGGCCCACCTCCTGCTCTGCACATTGCATATAATAACACCTTGCTACATGCCCAATGTTACAGCTGCAATCACTGTGCCTCAGAGGAGCTTCCCATAAAGTTATGGGGACAAATGATGCTTTTGGGTAATGCTTGTAACGTGACTGAGACAAACCAAGTTTGCCTCCTCCTGCTTTCATGTACGTCGTGAGACACTGCACCATCTTTTATAAACTATCTGAAGGGATGCACATTCCCAGTGTCACATATAAAATGTGACAGTAAACAGGCAGCGTCAGAAAGCTCGTCTGACAACCCACGCCTCTGAGCATCTGTTATCACTGCTGAAAGGAGAACATAGCTTTCCATCCACAGGCTTTTAAGACTTCCGAGCCTCAACTCAGGATACATTCAGGTAAGAAAATCTGAGCGTATCCTCTTCCCAAAGCACCTAACAGCATTTGTCACCAAAATGGGATTTGCAGCCCATTTTTTGCAAGTTTTCTGCTTGGACAGCACATTTTAGCCCTCTCAGAGCACAGTCCTCTATCTGAAGTACTAATTGCCATGCTGCACCATCAGAGAAGGCTTCTGGGGCTTTGCACAGGTGGCTGAGCATGGAGGGAGGTGCGGCAGGACAAAGTTCCCTGCAGAATCCTTCTGTCACTGGGACTGTCCTTAGCTGATCTCCCCCTCCAGGAAGGGCCCACCACCCCCTTCTGTCTCAGTCTGGCAACATACAGTCTCAATAGTGGCTCACTGGTGGCTTTTAGAATGAAGCAGCTGAAAGATGCAAGCTGGCTGAAGGAGAAAGGACTCTCTAGGCTCTGGTTTGCCAGACTACAGCAAGATGTAGAAGCTGGTCGGGCACCAGAGCACAGGCTGAATTTCT
Source organism: Centrocercus urophasianus (assembly GCF_019232065.1). Taxonomy (NCBI): domain Eukaryota; kingdom Metazoa; phylum Chordata; class Aves; order Galliformes; family Phasianidae; genus Centrocercus; species Centrocercus urophasianus. The sequence continues at coordinate 27,674,567 of NW_024884733.1, read as the reverse complement.
GGCACGCAGAAGGGTTTGATGCAAGAAGCACAGCTCCCACAGAGAGCCCATCTCATCTGGAGGACGGAGCCTGGAGCAGCCCTTGCAGCACAGCTCCGGATGTGTGAGGCTGCAGGGAACCTCCCCAAAACAACACGTGTGGATGAAGCAGGGCACGCAGAGGCTGCCCTTTTGGCAACCTGCCCACAAAACGCTGAGTCACCCAACTGCAGGAATGAGTCAGCATGGGCACGATGGTGGTCCCCTCCCTCCGCTCCACAAACGTTCTGCAACCAATGCTGCTGAGCAGCTCGTAGCCTCAGTGCATCCCCAGGGCTGCAGAAAATACCTTGTTCAACGACAAGCTCTTTGTCGCTGCCCATATGTCACCCTCCTGCTCGGGAAAGCACATGAGGATGAAAAGAATACATTATGTCTTACGCAAGCAGCACAGAGACCTGCTAGGGCATAAATATTATTGCATCCACCTACATTTTTTAATATTTATTCATGTGGCCTGCACATTGCCAGAGGACTTGCAGAGCTGTGGCTGGTTTAGGGAGCAGAGCTCAGGCTGTAGCTGCAGGTCCTACTCCTGTCCCACGGACCCACAGGACCAGCTGCTGACGACACACGAGCTGGGAAGTCTGGAAATGCATCTCACACGTCCACCCAAGGCCATAGCTCTGCACCAAAATGCTGTAGTTCTTCCATGACTGCAAAACAACCAGACAGCTCTCTGCTGTTCCTGGTGCAGGCAATGCTCCAGTATGCTCAGGGGACACATCAGCAAGGGGGCAATGCACCACCATGAGAGTGCATGCACTGACACAGGGTCAACACACCAGCATAGGGTGGCAATGCTTTCAGACTGCTACTGGAGCCCCTCCATCCCTGCTCAGCCTCCTCCCAAGCTCTCAAGGCATTGCTCATACTGCAGAGTGGGCAGATAGTTCCTGCAAAGGATGCATGGAGCTACTCAGTGTTTGGCCCCCAGCACCTGGGATGTGCTGCATCACATCACCCCTGCAGCGCAACCCTCCTGGGTTGCTTTCATCTCCAATTTTCTCAATCTATCCTATGCATTTCTGTGGTGCAACTGCCCCAGCCCTGAGCCAAGAGGCAGCAGGGTTTGGGCATGCCCACGCATGGATATCCCTGCAGATCCCGATCCCGCTGCGTGATGATCTGGGGTTCATCCTTCCCAAACAAGGGCCAAAATCCACACTGCTATCACTTAATCCTGTTAAGCTGATGACCACAGGTTTAATGCAGGACTTCAGCCCCTGCTGTAACCCTAGTCCATCCATGCCTTCCAACTCTTATCAGAGCGACATGGCAGGTCCCAGCCTTGTGACACCTCCTGCAAAGGCAGCAGCACCAGCTGAGGGTTGGAGAGGCTGCAAGGGCTCAAGAAGAGGCTGTTCCCAAGCACAAGGTGCAGGAATTTGGCATGGAGCACAAAAGCTTTGCTGGCCAGCAGCCCCTGGCCAGACACTACAAAATAACCTTGGACTTTTGGTCCCTCGGAGCCACCTTTTGCATGATTTCTTACAGAGGCTCCAGCAGAGCAATCTGGAGTTAACAGAAGGAGAAGCTCCAAGTGGTTAATGCAGCACTGACCGCAGTTATCTGTGCACTAAGCTATAACAACCATGGCTGGCCAAGGCCAGATATTTCCTCTAATTTTCAGAGCCCCAGTGCTTCTCCCCAGCCCAGGGCTCTCACCCCATCCCTGAAGGCAGGACCCAGCTTTGGGGAACTGGAGCCTGGCACAGCCACACATCTGGGGACATCCAAAAGCAGATGGCCCCTGAAACGATGGCTGCACCAGAGCAGCACAGTGAGCAGGCGAGGGGACAGAGCCAGGCATTGCCTGGAGCACACAGTTTTAGGGCAAATTAACTGGGTCCTGCTGGGACTCCAGGATGCTGCACAGACCAGAAATAAAGCCCTGGGCACTGAGGCTTGAACCGGATGAATAAAACAGTCACCATCCCCCGTCACACCTTGCCTAGCACCAAAAGCACTGTTTCTTCACCAACAACCACAAAAAGCACTTCTGTACAACAGGGCAGCCACTGAGCAAGACACTGATTAACTGGCTTCCTGTGAACCATGTCCTGCAGCAGCAAGCACAAAAACCACCTATGATCCTTGCTCTGGACCCCCCCAACAGTCCTTTAGGTGCTGTAATGTGGCTCCTCTGCCCTGAAGTGCAATGTCAGTGACACAGATGATAAACCCAAGGAGAGAATTTACTTCTATTTAGCTTCCTCCGGAGCTGGCACATGGCAGCATGCTCATGTAACAGCTTGTCCAAAGCAAACAGCGGAAAAAAAGCAAATAGCTGCACCTTGCTGAGAGCTGTGACCAGAGGTTATGTCAGAGGTGGCACCTGAAAGGACAATCAGCTGTGCCAAGTCGAGGCTGGTTTACTTCTGAGCAGTTTTATCCACGTTTCTCAGTGCTGTCTCCTTTGGGAACCCAAGTTTACTTTGGAAGACTTTGGCTAACTCAGCTCACAGCTCCCTCCTCCTGCAGCATCCCCAGAGCTCTCCTACACAAAGAGCTGCACACAAAACCCAGGGAAGCCTGTGGGTGCACACAGCTCAGCACTGCACACCTGATGCCCACAGGAGCATTCCCCACCCACGGCCGTACTCCCACACCTTGCAAATCCGCCTGGTTTGCCCTCAGGTGTTTTGCAGCCCAGCCAAAAGTTAGCTGGACTTTCTGAATTCTCAGTCTCTTTTCCAAAGGAAATATTTTTGTGCTTTTTATTTATAGAAGGAAATCTGGGTCCTTTTAACTGCGTGACCAGAGGCAGGGTGGTGAGCAACACCCCGCGGCGCACACAGCTCTCAGCATTCATTCACCCTCCCTTTCCCTCCCTTCTTGTCACACCTCTAAAAAGGGAAAGTGCGCTTATTTCCCCCCCTCCTGTTTTGCATGGATGCCACTCCGCGGCTCTTCTGAGTCAGCTTCCTCCTGGGCAGGTCCCACGCACAGCAGCAGGGCACAGGAGCTGCTGCAAGCTGTTATTGCCCAACTACAGCCACCCCACTGGCTGCTGGCCCCTGAAGTTCATGGGATCTGATAGCGCAGGCACAGCAAATGCTATCAGCTCTCCAAAAGGCTTAAGATGCAAAACACAGGATGGGCTGAGGCTTGCTGTCCCCCCCCCACTCTCTGACTGTGGAAGTAGTTTAATGAGAGGAGCATACATGGGCACCTTGCAGCATTTCCCCAGCCCTCCTGCAGTGGATGGCACAGCTGCAGCACCCCGCTTCTCAACAGGATCCTCATGAACACATGCATCCCTTGCACAACTTCAAGCGTCTGCCTTCAGTCATATTGCAATGCTCCCATACCATGGCTTGGTTGGAAGGCACCTTAAAGATCACACAGGCTGTGTTTTCAGCCAGAGGGTGGTGAGGCACTGGCACAGGTTGCCCAAGGAGGCTGTGGATGCCCCATCCCTGCAGGCATTCAAGGCCAGGCTGGATGTGGCTCTGGGCAGCCTGGGCTGCTGGTTGGTGACCTGCACACAGCAGGGGGTTGGAACTGATGAGCACTGTGCTCCTTTGCAACCCAGGCCATTGTAGGATTCTATGATCATAGTTCCAATACCAAATTTTGCTCTTGCCAAATCCAACAAACTCAATACTTTTGCGTGGGTTATTCCAGGGGTTGGACTCGATGATCCTCATGGGTCCCTTCCAACTCGGGATACCTTAGGATTCTATTTGCTCCGCTGCCTCTCCAGCTGCGCCCAGAGCTGGGACAGTCACCCCATCGTATCAGTTACCCCGTCAACTCAAGATGCAGAGGGGAGACGATAAACGAAACCCAGCGACGCCACCACCCGCAATCCAAAGGCGGCCCCGGCTCGGCGGCGGAGCGCGGAGAAGCCGCAGCTCAGCGGGACGGACAAAACCCGGACGGTTCCCCCGGCCCCCTCCCGCCCCGTCGGTGCGCACCGACCCCCGGTAACTCACCGCCGCCGCCGCGGAGGCTCTCCCGCAGGAATTGGCCGCTGGAGAGGTGCTGGAGCCCGAAGCTGCGGGCGATCCTCTCGCATACGGTCCCCTTCCCCGAGCCGGGGGGACCCAACACCACCGCCCGCAGCACTTTGGAGGCCATGGCCGCCTACCGGAGCCGGGCGGGGGGTCCCCGCGGGGCGGCACGGCGCGTTACGCGGCGGCAGCGCGGAGCCCCGGAGCGGGGGGAGCCCGCAGCTGCGGGAGGAGGAGGAGGAGAAGCCGCCGCAACGGGGGGCAGGGCCCCGACGGCACCCGCATCCCCCTCACAGCGGAGCGCGGAGGGGCTGCCGGCCGCACCGCGCCGCTCCCCCCTCCCCGCACACGGTACACATCAGCCCGGGGGGGGGGCGGGTGGGATGAAAGGAGCGGGAGGGGGGAGGAGGCTGTCCGCCCGCCTGCCCGCCCCCTCGGGCCGCGGCACCCTGGGACTCGTAGTCCCGCCGCCCGACGGGTCCCACACCGATGGGCGGCGCGGGGGGGCGGAGCGAGGCTCGGAACGAGCGGGACCCCGCGCTGACGGTACGGCCCCCCCCACCCGCACATACGCAGCAGCACGGGGCACCCGCGCGCGCGTGCGTCTGTGTACGTGCGCGTCCGTGTGTCCGTACGCCCGTGTGTCTGTGCGTCCCCGCGCGTCCCCGCCCCGCCGCCCGCCCCCGCGCCGCTCCGGAAGCGGCCGTCACATGGCCGCGCGGCGCTGCCATCAACACGCCAAGATGGCGGCCCTCACGCCGCCCGCCCGCCCGTGCTGCGTCACGCCGCCCCCGGCCCCGCCGCGCGCCCGCAGGTGGGTCCGGCTCGGCCCCGCCGCCCGGCCCCGAGGGGACAACGCGGGGGAGGGAGAGCCGCCCGTGCGGCGGGGCCGGGCGCGGCGCTCCCGCGTTGCGCACTGTTGTTTTCCGAGCGGCGGTGTTTACGCGGGCGGGGCCTGCCGCGGGGTGCGGCCCGGCGAGGGGCCGGGGGCTCCGGGGGGATTCGGGCGACCCGCCGCCCGCCCCGGGGCTCGGGAAACGCGCTGGGGAGAGCGGCTTCGAGGGAAAGTTGTGAGTTGCCGCGGCTCCTCACAGGGTCGGGGCTGTGTGCTGGCTGCCTTCTAACTGCCGTTTTCCGCCCTCAGGTTTCCTCGCGGTTTGGCTGAAGTCGGGATGCGGGACGCTTTGGTTCCGTCCCAGCGCACCGCAGCTCAGGTAGAGACCCGCGTGTGGGGAGGGTGGTGTGAGCACACCGAGCTTCGGTGGGGCGCCGCAGGACCCCTAGAGCTGCGAGTGGGGCCCGGGCTGCGGGGCTGTCAGCAGGGAAAGGTGAAACGGCGCTGGGAACGAGCGCCTTTAAAAGCGTATGGAAACGTGAAGCGCTTGAAGAAAATCCGTGGATGAAGACGTGTGCTGGGCACTGAGCTGGTCAGGTTGTTATTTCGAAAGAAGGGAGGGCCCTCTAGATAATGACAGGGAGCTTAGCAGTGTGTTTGTGCACACCTGTTTGCTTCCAGCCTGTGTACGTGCAGCCTGACGGAGGCAATGTGGAGATTGGTGCGTGCTGCCGGCCGGGTTTCTGTTGGAATAAGGGTGAGCTCCTCTCTGGAGCAAATGGCATCGGCAGTGAGCGTTGGTGCAATTGGAGTGGGATGGTCTTTGTGCCGGGGTGATGGGGAGGGGCAGCTCACCTTTGCTGCCGTGCTTCTCCTCCCTTCACACAGCATAACAGCAGCTGCTGGAGCATGGGATGAAATCTTGGAGCTGATCAGTTGTACAACAGCAGTTCTTCTCCGATCGCTTTGGCTTCTGAAATGTAGGATTCTTCTTTCTACTTTCTTTCTGTTCAGCTGAAATCGGTAGACTTTTACTGCTGGAATAATAATGGTAACGTGAGAACTTTTCAGAGTGAGAACAAATTGTTCGTTTCTTGCTTCCCTTTCAGAAGCTGTGGCTGTACGTACAGGATTTCATAAGGTTGGTTTTTGAACAAAGTTTTGTTTGTTTTTCCTGCAGCAGCTGATGATGTAATGAATTACAGTGGATGGTAAAGCTGCACGTTTTAGACTATATGTTTAAGTCGTCCATCTCATCATCTGACATCAGCATTGCATAATCTGTTGACTGTCCCCTTTTTATGTAATGTATGTTTGTAGTTTGTTTTAAAATGTACAAATATTTTTTTCCACTGCGTGCTTCTGCTCAGCTATTTCATATTTGTCTCTCCGTTGCCCTCTTCAGTTAGAAACTTGTAAGGCACCATTTTGATAGCTGGGCCCATCCGAGCGCTCCGTCTTTCTCTTTTAGAAACAATCTCCGTGACATCTCTGGATGAGCCCTTTCCAGGTAAGTGGGCTGGTCACAGTGCTGACCCACATCTGGAGTGTCTGCCCCCTCCTGTTTGAAACAGAGGGGCATCTTGTACTGATTAAGTCCATCAGCATCATAAAGGTAGCTTTTGTAATATACTAGAAGTAAATTAATTATTAATACAGGTAGACAAAAGTTTAACTTGCCTGCAGTATACCTGTTTATTTCACCATTTTGTTTGGATCTTACCACCTAAAAACGCCAGCTGCATAGTGAAGCCTCTAGAGACTGTGGGCACCTCTTCTGCCTATTCCAGCTGCAGTCTCAGCACAGCTGGCTGCTTGCCGTTCGGTGCTGCTCCATCAGACCCATCAGCAGGCATAGGAGCAGATATCTGCCATCCCAGCTCTCTGAGCACATGTGACCAGCTCTGATTAAGCCCAGCTGAATGTGTTCGCAGTGCTGTAAAATTCCACCGCCCGCCAGCCTGCTCTGCTGCCTGGGTGAGAGCCCGGCCCGCTCGGTGCAGTATGCAGCGTGGTCACAGTGTGGTGCTGCCCTCGTACTCGTGAGCAGTCCCAGCCCTTAGCTGTTGCACGCTGTGTGGCACCATTAACTCACCTGGCCCTTGGCCAGGTGTACATGCTGTCTAGTTCATGGCATTCAGCACTTGAGTAACAGAAAACAAATGCTGCCTTCAAGCTGCAATGAATTTAAGGAGGAGAGGGGAATGCCTTCACTCTCTCCAGCTTTATTTATAAAGAGCTAAGTTAACATTTCTCCCTTCAGTCTAGCATTGGCAAGTTGGATTTTAAGAGTGATTCAGCCAGAAGTTACCAGGGCTGTTATGGTAGCACTATGATCACGATAATTTCCTGCGCTGAAGCCCCAGATGCAAAGCACTTCTCTTAGATGTTCCTGAGCCTCTCATCTGGAAGCTAGGAAACCCATCAGGGTGATCCAAGGTTCTGAGACTTGCAAGGGATGGGGAATGGAGGAAGCACCTGCTGAGCCTGGCAGCATTGTGGAGGGGCCACGATGACTGACAGGCTGCCCTGGCTCAGTTATCACAGTGCTGATGCTGTCTCTTGTAAAGGTACAGTACTGTGATAACTGAAGGATGGCAGCCATCTGAGCTTCAGAGGCCCTTGTCTGCAGCTGATGGATGGACAGTCAGCACAGCATTCCGCTGAGGTGGGTGTCTTCGTTCTAAACATACCCCTGTTGTAAAAGTCAAGGTTTACTTGAATAAAGATTACACTTTATTGACAGCTTGCTTCTTAATCAACTGTTTTGGTGTGAGATCTTCTAGAAATGCTACGCTTGAGAAGCTTCAGAAATGGTTCTGAAAGGGTGAGAAATGATTCTGGAAGGGTCCTGTGCAGAGTGGGGAGTACTGGAGTGGGGAGGTGAGAAAATGTGGGTTGTATACTTGGTAGTGGAGGACAGGGGAACTACTCTGTAGATGTGCACAAACTCCTTTTTAGATGCATTTTAATGCTGCTTGTTATAGATAGCATGGTTTTGGCTGACTAGTGCCCTAACTTGCTGTCTGTGCCCTTTGTTATGTGGTTGTATGCTCTGGAACAGGGCTCACATCACAGTCTCTCGTCAGTCCAGGACCGCATGGCTGCAAGCAGCTAGCAGTTGGGTTGTTACAGGCTGGGGTTTCCCTGCCTCGGTGACTGGGACTACAAATCAGGTAACTTCTGTCATAGTTCCACCTCTAGGAAAGGCTCTGGGGTCCTTGGCAGTGCTGCAGCCCCCCCTCCTCACCCTCGGGGCAGCAGCAAGCCTGGAGGAGCTGCAGCACTCTGCAGAGCTTGCTGTTTAGTCTTGAACTGGAGTTAGAACCAAGTTCTTTAACCCAGGATTTAGAGAGCTCTTCCTTCAGGGCTGGGTGATTCATAACTGCCCGGGCCTTGCCCTGTACTTCCCTGCCAGGGAGGATGAGGATTGCCTCAGCCCACGGCCACTCAAGCAGCAATTATGTAGTTCATGTTTTCTCTGATCTCTACTGGAAGGTAGCTCTGCCAGGCCGTGCTGCTGGCTGTCTGTGAGCCAGCAGAATCAATGCTGTGCCACTGCCATGGAGCATCGTGCCAGCCTGCATCGTCTGAGCAGGGAAAAATATTGGTGCCGATAGCTGCTGGAATCTGCTTGTGGAGGAGGGCTCTGTTGTACCAGTGCTGTGCAAGCGATAAAAAGACATCCTGCTACCAAGAGTTAAAAGTTCTAGATAGATTAACATCTAAGCAGAGCCACCCCTCGACTTCCTTTCTGCCTCCTCCCAGAGCCCGAGAGGAGGAACCCCTGGCCCCAAAATGCAGAGCTGGTCACCTCCCCAGCGGCACGATGTCCTTGTTGCTCTTTTATGTCATGCTGTGCTCACTGCAGCGTGCAGCAGCTGGCTGGGGCTGGTCCTCTTCCCTGTGAGAAGCAAGAGGAGTGCCTAGAGGCAGACACAAGTTTTGCTGCCTACCTGGTCTGAGGAATCAGGTTCCCTACCTGCCTTGGGATAGGATTCTGGGGTGATAAGTTACCTGGGCCGTTTAGTGAGGCGTTGTAACTGCAGCATGCACCCAGTGTTGGTGAAAGAGAGCAAAGCTGCCAGTTGAAATGACATGCCTCTGGGCTTCAGATTGTGATTCTCATTTCCTGTCAAAATAACTACGGCTTTGAGTTCTGACATGGGACAGGAACTGAAAATGCTGTCTGTGCCTCAAAACAACACCTCTGTGATCAGATTTAATGGGAGCCTTTATCTCTTTCTAGCTTAGCAGACACAGTCCTTCTTTCCTGTAGCTTCCTACTGATATCATAATCGGACAGACATAAATACCCGTGGGTTTGCCATGTCTAAATATTGCTACATGCAAACAGTGCAGCTCTCAAGTCCTTTTTGGCACTGAAACGCTTCCTCCCACTAACTGTTAAAGCAAGATGTAAACAACGTGCATATAGTGACGTGTCACACCACTTTCTGCTCAAAATAAGCCCTCTGAAGACAGTCCATTTTCTGATAAAATGTTTTGTGATGTACGATTCTGATCCCAAGGAAAGCCCATTTTCTTGTGACATGTCAGCTGTCGCTCTGAATGGATTTGTTCCACCCCAGTGGTTCTCAGGCTTTTTTAGCAGGAAAGTCCCTGTTCCCATCTGGAGGCTGTCGCTCTCCCACCCACGTTCTGCCTGAGAAGAGCAGCAGTTCTGCTCCTGTGATATCTCCTCCAGGCTGTGATTCTGCAGACCAGAACAGCGCCGCTGCCCCTGGCTCTCGTCCATCGGCCATCCTTTTAAGGGGAGAAGCAAGCTGCTACCTGCTTCTCACGGCAGTGGGATGAAAGGCATCCATTGTCTGCTAGCACTGAACCTTGGAACCAGGTGGAGCTTTGCTTTTCCCATTTTTTTTACAGATCTTCATTTATTACTGTGACTTCTCTTACCATCCAGTGGGAAGCATCAGTACCAAAAGATTTCATTTTGTTTATACTAAGAAAAGAATCCTTCCCAACAAAGTTTCAAGCGCGCTGTTGTTGTTCCAAAGTCCAGCAGTGTCACCTACAGATCAGACACTGTTCTAGTTACTGTTCATTCAGACTGCCTCTGAGTAGTGCAGACCAACTCCACTTGAACTTTAGCCCAGGCCTTCTTGATGAAACATTTTCTAAATCAAGTAGCCTAATGATAATGTCTTGGTAACTGCAAGTCTCAGATGTACTGGAGTGTAACGATGACAAACTTGGTTTTAGGTCAGGTCAAGCAGTTTCTGAATGTGAGCTTAGAAATGTTGGGCAAAGCAGAATAAATAAAACAAGCTGGTGAAGATTCTGGTGAAGTCTGCTGGCTTGATGGGGAAATGTGACTAGCTCAGCCCTGCTGCGTTGTTTTTCTTCAGATCTACAGTATCATCTCAGCATAGCACCTCCATCGCATTCTCTGCCCAGCTCAACAATGACAATATTTTCACTTTCTAGCACAAAATGGGATCGATGTGTTCGAGCTGTATTCCACTGCAGCTGTTGCCAACAGAGCGCTGTCATTACCTTCTTGTGTCTGTTGCCAGGTGAGGGGGGGCCTTTTCCACTTGGAGCAAACGCACACAGTAACAGTGACGGCAGTGACGTGTGCCTCTGAGTGGGAAAACAAGTCCCAAGTGCGCTGTGTGACCATTTTTGGGGGTTGGACCCAATGATCTCTGGATGTCCCTTCCTACCTCTGTGATTCTGTGATTTTTTCCCTTCTACATACAATATTTCTGCTTCTGGATGTTACCTTCCTCATGCTAAAACCGTGTGTGTGTGGTGGGGAGGAATTCAGGTGCAGCTGAACGTTTTTGAGCTGAAACAAACCCAGGGTTTTTGGCAGTATCGTGATTCACAAAGGGAAACAGTGACTTTGATAGATGTCAGATTGGGGACAGAACTCCGCAACAGGAACTGAGTGTTTCAGTGTGATGTAGTGTCAAAGTTACTGCTATCGGTTGTGTGCAGGCAGATGATAAAGTCCACACTGGGTGACTTGGTATCTAACTTGCTCTTCGTTACGTTTCTCAAGAATAGGAGAGGGCCATGGAGGAATGTGAATGAATATACTCTGATGCAAGGTCATACAACTGTATTGTGCTAATGTTACATTTTCTGGGACCAAACCCTGCTGGAGCCACAGGTGAGACCTTCCTTGACTCCAGCTTTGGCTCAGACACGCTTTTCTTCAGATAATGAGTAAAATTCTGGTTCTGATCTCCATTTCCCCATTGACTTCAAGAGGATGAGGGCAGCACTTAGTTTTTTTTAAGCTACGCGGGGATGTTCATCTGATAGTGGGAAAAGCCTCATTCAACTGCAGCAGAAATTAGGTAAACGAGAGCTGTGACTTCTGGGTGTGACCTGAAGGTGGGCATGGTAGGGGGCCTCTTTCTGCCTAAATCCCTCGAGCAACCTCCAAACGTAGCAATGTATGTGTTGGCACTGTAAGTAAGTTTCAACTTCTGAGCTAAAACAGCCCCTCCGTGGTACCTCTGGCAGTGGCTGGTGGGTATGTTGCTCCTGACTCCAGGCAAAAACACCTGGCTGTTGAGTGCTTGTGTGTGCCTTGGGAGGGATGGAGAAGGCAGGTGGTTATCAGTGGCCCCACAGCTGCTGTTAGATTTCTCCCCATGGTGAGGCAGAGAGCTTGCTATTGACCAACCTCCATTTTCATTAACTCCAGAAGCTGGCAGAGTACACTGAATAATTCAAGAGAGACATGTTTAAACATTTGCACAAGCCTCAGATTCCTCCTGGCTAAAAATAAGCCTGTGAGAAAGAAAACGATTCTCATTCGAGGTGCCAGCAGATGGGCAGCAGAGGCACAGACCCCATCCCAACACCATCATGTCACTGCTCCCAGCGGAACATTGGCCATAGGGCTTATCCACACTGCTGGGGCCAGGCTGAAGGTGGTGCAAAGCAAAGATACGAACTCACAGATGCCCTTTGAGATCAGCATTTTGGAGCACCCGAGCAGAAGTGATTCTTCCACAGGGAGAGATCTGTGCCTTTCCCACCGTAGCTGAGCACCAATGGGCACAGCCAGCGTGCCAGGCTCCGTTCTGATGTTCTACTGAGTGCCTGAGATTGCTTGCCAGTTTGGTGCACTTCATGTATAAAATATATTGGCTTCGTGTCCCCAGGGTGACGAAAAATGTACTGAGTTCTTTTTGGAAAAACTTCCATGGTGTGCAGAATGACAGCTTCTCAGGGCAGCCTGTGATGCTGCCCCACCAGCAGCCAAAGCCTTGCTGCATTCTGGGGTTAAATGCAGTGCTCCAGGGGACTCTAGAAATTAAAGCCCCCAGAGGTTATTGTTAATAAAACCTAATTAAATTTGAATGTAAATGTAGCATGCTGTTGCATTTGCATCTGGCTTTTGGTGGTTTACGTGTATATGTATGTGAATTATATAAGCAAGCATACTTGTAAGCATGCAAACAAGCATGGTTTGTGGTGTGGCCGCAGTGTGCCAGCACCTAACTCATGGAATCACAGCATGGCCTGGGTTGCAAAGGAGCACAACGCTCATCAGTTCCAACCCCCTGCTGTGTGCAGGTCGCCAACCAGCAGCCCAGGCTGCCCAGAGCCACATCCAGCCTGGCCTTGAATGCCTGCAGGGATGGGGATCCACAGCCTCCTTGGGCAACCTGTGCCAGTGCCTCACCACCCTTAGCATGAAAATCATCCCTTTGGAGATGGCCGTGCTGGGACATTGAGATGGGAAGGAATCTCTTCTCCCCAAACTGAGACACTTAGAAACCCTAGTTAGCTTGATAAATAACAAAAAAGAAGGAGGCTGAGGACAACACTTAGAAGTTGTTAATGACGAAGAAACAATTCACACGTTCCATTTGTCTCAAAAGAAATTCTCTCTTGTTTTCCAAGCAGAGACAAGTGCTCTGTAAGCAGCGTCGTCGCAGTCACTTTTTTGCTCGTGTTATGTGAGCGCAGGAAGTTTCAGATAAATTCAGCAGCAGATCAGATGAAAGGACTCGTGCACTCACGTATCTATTTACACAGCCCCCATGGCAAGTCGCAGCCCATTGCTGCAGTGCTGGGGGGCCTCATGGTCTTCAAGGTATTGCACAGCCGTGCTGGGTGGCACTTTATGGGAAGCTTTGCAGGCAGGATGTATTTCTTTTGGGAAAAAAAAGAAAAAAAAATATTTTTAAAGTAAATTTTCATTTGAGCAGCACTGAACATAGCCTGATGCTCTGCAGGAGCATGCAGGAGCACGGGTGATAAGTGCTGGAATACTTTGCAGTACAGATGCAATGTAAGCAGCCCGTTTTCCACCTTGCGCAGCTCCTGTGACTTCACGGCCTCCTCCTGATGTTCGCCAGCACACAGGAGAAGAAACAGCCCTGGATATACTGCTGAGAAACAGGCTGCTGACAGACTGAGACCACTGAGATGGTGTTAAATCACGTTTATGTAAAGGTCCAGGCCATTCCAAGCTGACGGCGTCCGTGATTTAAAGCACTTTACCGTACGCAGGGCCACTTGCTGTAGTCTGAAATGTCGTGAAAGCAAAAGGAAGAAAAGCTTTTAAAACGTTTATGCTGTTTGAGATCATGTGAAAACATCACCTTTTCTAAAGAAAAATGATGGCAAGGTGAAGTTTGACTTCTGAAAACTTGAAAATTGAACTGCATAACAAGCAAGCGAAGGAAAATTTGTATGTAGCTGCCTGCCCTCTTCTGTTAGAAATAATTTGTTTGAATTTCATTTCATTTTTAATTCACAAATACCAAGAAAGAGCAGCCCTGTTGTCTGTATATTACTGTAATTTTTTTTTTTTTCTTGGAGGACGTCAGTGCTTCCTGGAAACTGCAAAATAAAGCAATAAGGGAGGTAATTAGTGATTCTTCTGACCTGTCACTCCAACCCAGCGCAGTCCTTACGGGGTGAGGGAAAATTGCTTTGCTTCAAAGGCCTTTTCTGCAGCTCTCTGCAAGCTTGTTCTCCTTATAGACGCGAAAGCTACAAATGTATCTGATTGCTTCCACAAAGAAAACGACTTGAAAAGTTTTAATACAAAATTACATCATTCTCATAGGATGGGGTGCTGTGGTGAACGCAGGCTGGAGGGTTGGAGCCTGCTTTCCCAAGGAAATAGGTTTCTGAAACTGCTGTTGGTCGGTCAGTCTGTCTGTCCTCACTGATGACTTTTGAACATGACAGTCACTTCCAGTCAGCTTAGCAGTGAGACAGAGGTGTTGAAATACTAAATTCCTGAAGATTTTTGTGAAGTTGATAGCTGGAAAGAGCAGAGAGATGGAAATCGGTGCTGCTCCATGTGGAAGATGGGCAACACTGTTGTTGCATTTGGAGGTGGCTGGAAATCCTGCTGTTATTAACATAATTTTGGATTAATTTCTAGAAGCACGTTGATTTCACCCCAATTAGGACATCACAGAACAGTCAGTAGAAATCAGAAGTCAACACTGTCTTGAAACTAAGGAGAAAAAGCGAAAAGCTCACGTTGCAGGCAGAGATTAAAGACATGATTTCTCCGAGGCTCCAAGTGCCAAAGGACCCCAGCTCCGTGTGTTAAATGCAGCTGTGTGAGCACACAAGAATTAAATTCTCACTGAAGGAATCATCCCTGGGCTCGGGCTCAGGCTTTGGGTGCTCATTCAGACAGTGGCAGAGGTAAAGCTGCCGCCTGAGCTGTGGCCACTAAAAGCAGCCCCAGACTAAGCCCCTTATGCAATCCTTCCGTCACAGCCACCTCCTCAGCTTGGGTTTGGTTTGTAGCTCTGAGCTGGATTTAAGGACATTTGCAGCATCAACAACTGTGCTAGAAAACGAGTCCTGAATGTGGAGCATAACTAATACTGATCTGGTATGGAAACCCACCATGAGAAACTGGTCATGCAAGGCAAAGCAGTGGGAGTGCAGCCCCAGGGAGCAGGACAGGAGAGCAAGGGAAGGTGGGGCTTTCTGAGAGCCGCGGCACAGCTGCAGAAGCTGCCAATCGCGGTCACAGATTTGCTCTCTCTCCCTCCAACCTCAGCAAAATGGGTGAGGCTGACACTTTGTGCAGAGCGCTGCTAATGGAGAACCAGTGATGCGCCATGGCAGGGGAAGGTGAACGCCCTGCGATGTAATCCAAACTGCTTCCCTGGCAGCTCTGAAAGCAGGGCTGCGGAATGACCAGCTTGATTCCTCTGTGAAAGGGGAAAACAATGAACGATTATCTATCTGTAGTTTGTAAACTACAACCACACGGATGCACGGTTGTGTCGTCATGTGCAATCAGCCCCCCCACCTGGCTCCGGGGTGGGAGATTAGCAAGGAGATAAGGCTGGAGGATCAGGACAGCCCAAGTGTGAGGCAGGCAGGCGGGGAGCAATGTGTGTCTGTCTGAACAGCCCGCAGCAGCCGGGCATTGCACACCCACGTGCTGCGGGTGCATGAGAAGACTGACAAAAAGATGCTATCAGCTTGCTCTGATTAAACTGACGTGAATTACATGGAACTGCCGTTGTGTCAGAAGATGTCACATTTACCAGGGCTAGCTTCTTTTATTTTTTTAATGAATGATTTGTCTATTAGGACCATCCTCCCAAAGTGCAGCAGTGGATTGGTTCTTTTCCCAGAAGGTAATGCCAATGCGTGCACATGGCAAGGGGGAATGGTTCTCTTACTGACACGACTTCCATGCGTACCATTTGCTGTGAGTTTGAGGGTCTGAAACCACAACGAAGAAACCCATTTATTTTCTGTGCACGGGGGAGAAGGACAAGGGGAAACGGCCAGAAACTGCAGCATAGGAAGTTCCACACCAATGTGCACAAGAACTTCTTTACAGTGAGGTGACGGAGCACTGGAACAGGCTGCCCAGGGAGGTGGTGGAGTCTCCTTCTCTGGAGATGTTCAAGACCTGCCTGGATGCCGACCTGTGCGACCTGCTGTAGGAACTGCTGGGGCAGGGGGTTGGACTCGATGATCTCTGGAGGTCCCTTCCAACCCCTACAATTCTGTGATTCTGTGCGCAAACACTGAAGCACCGTGTCTGCATGTCTGTGCAGAGATAGGATGGGTTTTAGAGCTCACACACACGCGGATCCTGTGCCATAACTGGGAGATACGGAGCTCCAAGAGTGCAGGCAGGCTCCGCTTTGGGCTTTTCAGTTGGGATTAGGGAAGAAACACGCAAAGCTGAGATGGAAGCCAGCACACCCTAAGGCCGAGCAGTGACAACGGGTTGCCTATTAGGAGAAATGTCTTCTCCAGAGCACGGTGAGGCACCGGCACAGCACGACCAGAGCGTTGGAGGGGTTGGATCACCATCCCTGGGGGTGTTCCAGAGCTGTGCGGATGTGGCGCTGAGAGGCGCGGGCAGTGGGCGCTGGGATGTTTGCTGGGGTTGGGCTCGGGCCGCTCGGAGGGCTTCTCCAATCTCAATGATTCCAAGGTTCTGTAAGTAAACTCAAGCCAACACGCAGCCCCACCGGCTGCCCCGTGCCTCACGACAGCCCCATCCCGGCCCCCGCGGGCAGCAAATGGCGGCGCGCGACCGCATCCCCCCCCTCCGGCCCTGCTGTGGGAGGCGGGCGCAGCCACGCGCCGCCTCCGGGCGGGCTCAGCCCGGCGCATGCTCCGCGGGCGGTCCTCCGCCGCCGTGCCGGACCGCCGCCCTGCCGCTGCCGAGCTCTGCGGGCTCCGCTCTCGCTGACCCCGGGCCGCGCCGTCCCTCGGCCCTTTGGGGCGAGCGGCTGAGGGGTACGGCCGCCCGAGGTGTGACGGCAAGCGGTGAGTAGAGCCGGAGGGGGATCCGCGGGCCTCGCGTGGAGGAGGGGGTGGTGGTGGTGCTGGTGGTGGAGGGGCGGCGCGACGGCGGCTTTTCCCCCGTGGGGGTGCCGGGAGATGGCGGCCGGCGGCGGGGCTGCGCGGGGATCCCCTGGAACACCTTCAGGGCCGCCGGGCAGAAGGGGGCGGCCGGGGAGGGGGAGGGGGGCGGCGGTGGGCCCCGCAGGGTTCGGCCCCGCTGCGCGAGCTGCGTTGGAGCGGTGGAGGAAGTGAGGCGGTGTTGGGAGAGGAGCGGATGGGGTGAACTCGGCGCCGGGGCTGAGCGCTGAGTCAAGCTGAAAAAGCCGGGCGCTCCTCCTGTTCGGATCCCCCCGAGCTCACGGCGGGACTCGGAGCGGAGTTCCCCGCAGATATCCCTGCGTTATCTTCTGTGCGAGCTCAGGGCTTGGGCCGGCAGATCGGGCCCGGCTCTCGGTCTGGCTCCCGTGCCGGAGATAGAGGCGCTTGTTGGACATCTGTCAAACCCCTCCCCGCGGTGCTGCTTCCCCGCCGTCCCGCTGTGTGTCTGTGCGGTTCGGGCCGTCCCGTCGAGTTGGGGATCGTAAAAAGACGTGTGGGGAGCTCTTATACAGGGAGAACCGGGAAACAAGGATCCGAATGCCAACCCCACCGCTGGGCCGTTCCTGTTGGAAGCAGGACCGCACGGTGGTGGCAGGAGAGGCCGGGCCCAGCTTTGCTGAAATAAACCTCGTGTCCCTGCTGCAAATAAGGCTCTGGGTGATGTGGGGAGCAGGGCTTTGCCTGGGGGCTGGAGCCCGTTGTGTGCGGGAGGCTGGGAGTCCTCCCGACTTGCATCAGTGCTTATATTTAACTCCAGTCGGCCCGTTTAACTCTTGCTGGGAGGCGATGCTCAGAGGTGTCCTGGAGCAAAATGTGTGCGTGCTGGTGCTGCTTTGGTCAGCAGAGCAGGAGAGAGCTGCTGGGCTCTGTTTTGCCCTTATATGAGGAGCGATAGGCGTTTCCTTCTGCCACTTGTTTTTAAAATGTGCAGGAAGTTGCACCTTGATCTGAGTCTGTGCTAGATGACACTGTGGGTGTCAAAGCACAGGTGCTTTAAAACAGTGGACTAAGGGCAAGTTCTTTACAGAGAGAGCAGTGAGGTGCTGGAACAGCTGCCCAGAGAGGCTGTGATGCCCCGTCCATCCCTGGAGGTGTTCAAGGCCAGGTTGGAAGGAGCCTTGGGCAGCCTGGGCTGCTGTGAAATGGGGAGGTTGGTGGCCCTGCATGTGGTGTGGCGTTGGGGATCCATGATCCTTGAGGCCTCTTCCAACCCTGGCCATTTTGTGTGATTCTGTGAGGGCATAATGCTCTGAGCAACCAGCAGGTTGGAGCAGGCCCATGCTGGAGTGTCTGGTGCTAAAAGCGAGCAAACACAGGCAGATTTTATGCTTTTCTAAATATATTTGCAGCGATTTGGTTCTGTTTGAATATCTCGCTTGTCTACGTGTCTGCAGGCTGTTTGCCTCATAGCCCAGTGGAACAGAGCACATACTGTGCTTGTGCAGAGCAAAGCTGCAAGAGTTTGACCTTTGGGAATAGTTAGGTGAAAAGCTTGTAAAAAATCAGAGTGATTGGGTCTGGATTTGCTCTAGAATATAAACATGGAGCTGGAATTAATCTGAGCTTGTTAACTTCTGGGAGTCTCTGCTCTGTGAAAATCATTTGAACTGGCATTTTTGGGAAGCAGATTGTGTAAATCTAGAACTGTTTGGGAACGTGCTCTTTCTGCATGTCCACACTGACTGATCTGCTATGTGAATTTAGGAAAAATGAGAAGCAAAACCTAGAGAGAACAGCTGATACAAATCTTTGGAAAGCAACCTGCACCAGTTGCAGAGCAAAAGGTGAGCTGTACCTGAGTGCTCAGTGGTAAAACCAGCATTCCTTTTCACCTCATTTTATTTTTTTTCTTGGAGTCCACAGTTTAAAATTAATTTAACTCTACCTCATGTCTGGAGGGACTGGAGGTAATCCAGGCCTCTTGGCTAGAGGAATAAGCGCTATGAGTAGGGTAAGTTTAGACTAACTCTTCTGTAGTGGTTCAGTCTTGCAGATAAACACCCAAATCCACAGAAGCCAGCTTCCCTTTTCGTGCAGAGGGGCAAATCCTTTGAGTGTTCTCTGGCAGCATCCTGCCGAGCGCTGCTGCAGACAGGAGGGTTTCACAAACTCTTCCTACCCTGTTCTTCCCCCTCCTCCCTTGGCTCGCACTGCAGCTCGGTTTTCCCCTGCAGACCCAGCCTTGGGTTTCCTGGCACCTGGCTGCTGCTCGTTGCGGTAGGAGGAAGAGCTTCAAAATACAGCACGAAGCCAAATGGAGAGCCCTCAGCTGGGTGATGTGTTGGGTGTCCTTGCACAAGGAAGAGCTGTGTGTTTACGTGAAGAGGAAGGTGTTCAAGTTGTTTGGAGAAGCTAAAACTTCTATGGATGTAAACGAACCCTTGAGACTGGATTGTATTTGGATGTGGAAAGGGTTATTAAAGAAACCTATAAACCAGAGAAAGTGATAAGAAATGAGGGTGTGGACAGAAGGCTGTTTGGTCTTGGTTCCTGACTCATCTCGTGTACAGCAGGAGCTAAAAATGATCCAGAATTAAACATTTTTGTTGTAAACTGGCAATATGCATTTTGCTCTTTTGTAGTCTGACAGTTTGTAGTTTCTTACCGATCAGCATTGTTCCTGTAAATGCACTCACAGTCTCTGAAGCACTTAAGATGCAATTGGATTTCAGGTATTGATAATGGCCGACACTTGCCAAACTGACAGAAAATGGCTTTTACTGTTCAGCACGCCATTCTGTCAGCCTGCCTTCTGCAAGGAAAGCTTTTTCAAAGGCTGGTAATGCTCACTTTGCAGG
Source organism: Centrocercus urophasianus (assembly GCF_019232065.1). Lineage (NCBI taxonomy): Eukaryota > Metazoa > Chordata > Aves > Galliformes > Phasianidae > Centrocercus > Centrocercus urophasianus. The sequence continues at coordinate 27,655,050 of NW_024884733.1, read as the reverse complement.
TTGGGGGAAACAAAAAATGCTGGCACCTCATCAAGGTGGAAAGTGTATCATTTTGGAGTGTCTGGCAGCTAAATTGTTGCATTAAGCTATTGCTATGGTGTCAGCAAAGAGCTCCGTGTACTGTGTGCAGCATTTTGTTTTTCTCATTGACCTGATCCTTCGGAAGTACCGAGACAGCATTGAGAAGTGCTCGTTACTCAGGGTGGCCTGGGGAGGTAATATTGTTTTTCCTGGGCAAGCTGGTTGCATTTTCATACAGTTATAGAATGGCCTGGGTTGAAAAGGACCACAGTGATCATCTGGTTCCAACCCCCTGCTGCGTGCAGGTCGCCAACCAGCAGCCCAGGCTGCCCAGAGCCACATCCAGCCTGGCCTTGGATGCCTGCAGGGATGGGGATCCACAGCCTCCTTGGGCAGTCTGTAACGTGCATCCTTAGGCACAGTTGAAATTAAGACAAGGCACTGGGAACCCACCCAAGGCTCTAAAACCTCACCAGTGCTGCACTATACGCTTATCCACCCCATTCTCATCTCCCTGAGCCTTCCCATCTCCTCCTTGTGTGTATACATACAGTGCAAGTCTTGACACATGGTAAATCTTGCATGCTGCAAAACCCAGAGATAATAGTACTAAACACCGAGTTGATTCAGTTTAACAGCAGATGCTCCTTCTTCTAGGCAACAGAGCAGCCTAGAGGACCTCACAGAACACAGCCACTGGAGATGCACCCATGCTGGATGGGTTTCCTGCAGCCAGCCACTGCAAACAGCTTGTTCTCTGCCAGTGAGCCTCCTCTGCTCTTCCAGGAGCTCAGCAAATCGATGTTTCCCTCTCCTTAGTTCAATGCACATCCCAAACTTTTCTATTAACTCTATTTTCAGCCCTTCCTTTATTTCTTATTTTTCTCTCTCGCCTCACACAAGGGAGGAAAAAAAAAAAAAGCTAACCAAAAAACACGTGCAATGGTTATTTCAGAACAGTGAGTATTAATAACCATCATCACGTAACACTCGCAGAGACCTTTGTTTTGCTATTGATATCAGAAGGATGGCAAATGGTAATTAAGGAATTATACCCATGTGAGAGAGGCAGACTATGCTTTTCATGTGCAAAGCTGCTCTTTCTATTACTTACATGATTCAGGGGGAAAAAGGAAAACCTGTTTGAAGGTTTACAAGGCCTTCAGCTTCCCTCCTCATGAGCAATTAAAATCTCAGGACCTGCTCCTTAAAAGTTCACCTGTTCTAAGCCAGCCAAGCTGATACAACCATTACACTCCATTTTCCACTTCCCCCCTCCAATGTGAACCAGGAGAAAATCACCCAGAGGGTGGTGAGGCACTGTTCACAGGCTGCCCAAGGAGGCTGTGGATGCCCCATCCCTGCAGGCATTCAGGGCCAGGCTGGATGTGGCTCTGGGCAGCCTGGGCTGCTGGTTGGTGACCCTGCACACAGCAGGGGGTTGGGACTGATGAGCGTTGTGCTCCTCTGCAACCCATAGAATTATCTGTGATAATTCTAACTTTGGCTAAGCAGCCTGTTTGTTCCCACAGTACATTTCTGCCCCAGACCAGCATGGATATGCTGAATTCCTTCTTCATATATTGAGGTAATATTGACTCTTGTTGTCAAAATTCCTGTCCAAGTAATTGCTGCCACTGAATTATCTCCCAGGTGGTATGGCAAGCACAGCTCCTTGCAGATCAAAGTACTGAATGTCTTCCAGCTGTAAATAAAGGAGGACTGGTACAGAGGTTTGTCATTTCCTCCTGTGAAACGACCTGCTGGTTTCTTATAAACAGTGATTCTGGAGGCTGCTGCTCCAGCAGAGGCCTCTGCTCAGCACTGCTCTTCTGCTGCACCTGAGATGGAAAGGGCAGCTCTGCCCAGCTCCAGGTCTGCTGTGCATGCACAGGTGCTTGCAGGCTGTGACAAAGAACTTGAAACCTGTTGGCCTTTGGAGTTCCAGACCTCCTGCATCATGATTTCTGTACAGGGTTGGATCACTGTTAGTGCAACGCTTGGTCTGGGATACAGCAACTCTCTTTGAAATATCAAAAAATGCTTCTGTCCCCCTATGTGAGCCTTTTACTGCCTTAATGAAGGAGGATGGAGCAGACCAAGATATTGGATCTGCAGCTTGGGCAGGGGAGAGAGGGGAGGGGGAGCACTGTGAGAAATGTGTTTGTGTGTTGGTTCAGTTCTTCAGGAAATGAATTTGGCAGGCCCAACTTTTATACCCGTTTTGAGACAGTAGGAGCACAAAGCAATATATTAAACAAAACAAACCTTACAGGCCTTGGCACTCGTGCAGTCTAAACAGCTTCCTGTTGCTTGCCATCCACACATATCCGTCCGTTCATTTTACCGCTGTTTAATACTTTCAAACCAAGTTTTTGGCTTTTGATAGTGCTGTATTGCTTTGTGGGGCATTAATTATTTAAGAGAAAGGAGAAAAAAATAATGCAGAAGGTACCAACTGAGCATGAGACTCACGCTGTTATATTGAAACCTGCTGGTTTGCATGGTGGGCCTTTTGCTGTTGGGTTTAATTTTGTTGTTATTGACCCACGAATGTCAGCGTCTGTCACATCAGAAGTCGCTGGTCTCCTGTGTGGAAAGGAAGTCTCAGTTCTGAGACTTGATCAAGAACACTTAAAAGTTGGCATTTGCAGTTTACAGCTCACACCATGGTTTTCTTGTACACTCTTTCATGTTTACTGAAGATGCACAAGGCATAACCTTTCACTTCCTGAGTGTTTCTGCATTTTACTTTTCCTTGGAGCACGGCAAAAACAGCTAATAATAATTTTGAAATTGTCTGAGCCCATGAATTTAGAGAGTTTAAAAGTTCAAAAGAAACCAGATGGGTAAGTTGGCAAGTCTGACCTGTGTGCACCTGCTTCTCCTGTCCCCCCATCCATGTCCTTGACGTGTGCTGGAGCTCTCTGCTCCATGAGGAATCTGTTCCTCCAAAAAACCATGGCCCATTCACCTTTTTTTTTTTTGTTTTTTTTCCCCCCACTGAATTGTTTCTTTTTTAAAAACTATTATTTTTTTTTCCTTATTTGAATCTCCTGTCCTTACTTCTTATTCTCATTTTTGCACTTGAGAGCCATTTGGGATCGATGGCTTTCTCCCCACTGATAGTGCTTGCAGTAGGGCAGTCCTAAGTTACCAAGCAGATTTCCTGGTGACTGCATCTTGCTGTGGGAAATCTTGTTTTCTGCTCGCTTGGATGCCTTTTCAGTACGTGCACAAAGAGCATCAAGTGCCATGGCCATCTCACTGGGAATTCCAACTCTGCTAGTGTGCTGCTTTGCTCCTGCTGTGTTTTATGCTGGATTTAGAGATCTACATTAGGCTGTGTTGGCTGATGGTGCTGTCTTTTGGTTTGGATTGCCCCAGCTGGTGTTTTGGTGGCTCTAGCTAAGCAATGGGTGCTAATAGCAGCCTGAAAGTGAACACCCCTCAACACCTCATCTCCCCCCTTACTCTCCTAGTGGAAACTTCAAGTAGTTGTTCTTTCCCCTTTCATCCAGTCTTTTCTCCTCAGAGTCTATGGCATTTTGTGCATCAGGGGCTTAAGCTGAAGGAAGAGAAAGGTGCAGCTGACAGTTTCGTTGCAGTAATGGCTGCAGTTCCAGAACTCAACACTTGCTGCCTTCCACCATGTCCAAAGCTAGAGTAGTTGAAGTTGCTTTGCTCTTAGGGCTGACTACAGGTGCTAGCAGCCACCACCTCAAGTAGTCAAATGCCCTCATGACTTGTAACTGGTTTTCCATTAGAAACATCTGTGCTTTGTTTGACTAGATAGTGGCTTAAATGTGTTTCAGCTGACTGTTGCTGACTGCGTTTTACAAAGTCTCTTAGCTCTATCTTTTAAGAGGCAGGCAATAATGAAGAGTTGATCCAGCTGTGAAGTGATGGTGGGTCAGAGCAAACGAGCCTTTCTGATCCCTGTTGGTTTGTGGGGTTGTGACTGCTCTTTGCTGAGAAAGCTTCTGTTGGTGCTGCATATCGTTGCCCTCGTGGAAGATACAGGTTGGTTTGTTGATGGTTCAGAGCATCCCTATGTGGCCTTATGGTTGTGTTGTATGTAAATGCATGTTACTGCCACAGGCACTGCCTGTCTGAATTCTTGCCTGGAAGCCTCAGTTTTACCACCAGCATTATCTGGAAAAAATCAGTTTGCGTGGTTTTCAGTAGTAATTCATGGCCAGCAGTGCCTTTTTGTAAGTGTATTTCAGTTAATACAGGACAGAATAGGTTTGACTTCACTGTCAAAAGCACACTTAGTAAGTGAAAGGGCACTTAGGGATAGCTGACTTAAAAAAAAAACCAAAAAAAAACAACAAAAAAACACAACTCATTTTAACAAAATAAGAACAGCGATCTTCTGCCAAGTTACAAGAAAAAAATCTTGGTGGTTTTTCAGTTCCTTCAACTTCCTGTATGTGTGACTGCAAAACAGACAAGTTAAATCTGTATAAGTAAGACGCTGGCAGGCAGGGGGCTTGCTTCACTTTAATAATAATAATTAAAAAAAAAAAAAAAACCAGCAACTTTTAAATCCCTGAATATTGAGTATATGTGAGCACAGTCTGAGACCCACGATCCGTTCTGTTGCTTTGCTGTACATATTCACTGTTCTGCCTTTGTTGGTACTGACTGAAAGCTTTCCCTGCAGTAAAGGCCTCTGCAGGTCTCATTGCGCTGCGTTCTTGGAAGTTTGCTGTTGAATTAAGAGAAAAATGAGGCAACGTTTTTCTTGGCTTGCTTTGTGTGTGTGGAAGGAGGAGGGAAGCAGTGCTGTAGGGCTGTTAGTAAGACCTTGGTTTCACACTGCAGGTCACAGGGTGCTATCCTAATGCTCTCCTGTTGTGACTCGTCACCCCTCCAGCTGAGCAAGGTGCTCTGCAAGGATGCTTGCTGCAGTGCAGATGGCTTCCCATCAGCTCCCTCCCCTGCTTTCTGCAGGGATGTTTGAACTTGAAAGCTTTGTGTCATGGAAATCCCGCTTTTGGGACACCAGCATGCCTCGAAGTGGAAGCAGCTCAACTTCATGTAGCCCTGTGTGCATGAAGTAGGTAGGTTTCTTCTGGAGCTAGCTTGCACCCCTGCATATATGCAGCGTGTCATTTAGCATGCAGGGAAGCACACAGAACCACCCTCTTGCTTTGTGTACTAAATTAATTTTATGAGGGGAGGTCAGGACCTTCCAACCTGTAAATCTGTGATAGGACTGCCTTTATAGGGAAAGAACTCTGGGGCATGCATTAGCTTCCCCTCTGGAGGCCGTGCCAGCATCGTTGCATGCCTGGAGATTGTTTCCTGCTTTCTTTGAACAAATGCCTTAGGACTTTTTCAACCCATTGTGTGTTACTAAGCTGCATGGTAAAGTTTAATTAGCAATGAATGGCTGTGCTTGCTTGTACGTACACCCCTCTAACTCCAGGGTTAACTCTTAACTCCAACAAACTTCAACTTTTGTCTTGGAATTCCAAGCAAATGCAGCACAGACAGACCAGTGTATATCTCTAGAACAGAGTAATTACATGCCACAGAGCTTGGGGTGAATTCTTGAAGCGGACTCAGCCTTTAAAACATAGCTGGGATGCAAACTGCAGCTCTTCCTGAGAATTCTGCTGAAGCTGGCAAAGCCTTTTTCTAGGGCTGCAGCATCTTTTTCCATTGCTCACAGTTTTAAAGCACTTTCAGCAGTGCTGGTTCTGCACTGAAAGTCAAGGGAGCTCCAGCATGGGCAGCTGCACTGCTGTAGCAGTTGAGGCTCATGCCGTGATCAAAGTAGGAAAATGGAGCTCCAGGAGACCAGAGCATTGCCAGAGGTAGGAGAAATTTCTCCTTAAGATAAAGGTTTTGATACAAGTTTGTGTGACTTTTTTTTTTTTTTGCTGCCTTAACTGCATTATGCTTTAAAAGAAAATCCTTTTTCAGACTGACTTACAGCTGAAGATTAGCTTAATAAGCACTGTTGGGCCTTCTGATTCTAATCTTGTTAAGGAATACACACCTGTGGCCCTGCAGGTTCTAGGGGGCAGTGCATGGAGCAGGTGCTCGCAGACAGGCACAGCTGGCAGGCACTGACAGGTCTGCTGAACTTTAACCTGAGTCTTACGAAAAAAGCCACGATAGCAGAGATGGTCAGTAGGTGGCAAAGGGACTGCGTTGGGAATTTGGCCTGAGAAGGCATGTTGTGTAAAGAAGCTTGGTGTGGTGGGGTCCCTTCTGTAAGGAATGAGTCCAGAGGAGGGCCATTAAGATGAGCAGAGGGCTGGAGCACCTCTCCTGTAAAGAAAGCTTGAGGGAACTGGGCTTGTTTAGCTTGGAGAAGAAAAGGCTCCAGGGAGACATCATTGTGGCCTTCCAGTGCTTGAAGGGAGCTATAAACAGCAGGGGGAATGGCTGTTTATGAGGGTGGTTAGTGATAGGACAAGGGGAATGGCTTTAAACTGAGACAGGGGAGGTTTGGGTTGGATATGAGGAGGAAGTTTTTCATCAGAGGGTGGTGATGCACTGGAACAGGTTGCCCAAGGAGGCTGTGGATGCCCCATCCCTGCAGGCATTGTGGTCCTTGTCAACCCAGGCCATGATTCTATGACAGCATTTTGCAACCCATTTCTGACTTTGAAATGCTCGTTTAGGGCTGTATCTTGATATTTTTTTCATCCCGAGTCCCATATCAAGTTTTCTTGTTTTACCTCTTGTTTGAGGTACATCTTTGTGGTTCAATTTGAATTGGTTCCTGTTCATTTCCAGAAGCTGTGACCTGAGAAAACTCGTGTATTTTTTTCATGTGTGAGCATGAGTAATGTGTGGTAGGAAAGAGCTCACTCCAATCAATTTTGCAATAGTTCTGTGCTCTTTACCTTTTCAAATAATGATTTTGTAGCTATGGTTTAGTTATAAGGCAGAGGCACTAGATGTGGGCGAAGAAAACCATAATTTGATTCTGGTACATTTTTGATAATGCCAAATGCCACTTCTATGCTTCAGAAAATGGGTACTGCTTCCTTTGTGCACCAAACAGTTCTATTTTTATTTTGATGTATGAACAAAACTGAATTTCTTCCAGAACAAAGCCTGATGTTTCTGCAGTTGGTTTTGTTGCTTGAGTCATTTCTTTTGTTGCAGTCCTCAAAGGAACAAGTACTAATAATGAGTAAGGGATGATTTTGTACTGAATACCTATAAAAAAGCAATTATAGAATTGTTTGGAAGGGACCTTTAGAGGCCATCTGGTCCCACTTCCCTGCAATGATCAAGAATGCCCACAGCTCCATCAGGTGCTCACGGCCTGGTCTGTGATGTGCTTGTTCACTTCCCCATGCTACACCTGTGTACTCTCTTATTATAACAAATAGAAAAGAATCAATGGGAGCTAAAATATTGTTGTGGCTTCTATAGTTCTCGAAGTTCTTTCTCAGCTGAAATGGCAGGGGGGCTGTTCCATAGGCTTTCTTGGAGCATTTTTCTTGTGTCCGGTTAAGAATGTGATAACAGCTAGCAGAGAAAGCAGCCTAAATGAAGTCCTGTGCCCTGATTTCAGTGACTTCTGATCACAGCCCATTAGCTTTCAAAATTTCTTGGGGGAAAAAAAAAATAGGAATTGATCTGGTATTTGATATACACTTAACAAATCAGGTTTTCTGTTCTCATTGAAGGAAACAAAGAAGTGTGGAGCTGTTCCTTCTGGGTGTGCTTTGGCCTCCCTTGTTATGGTTGGCAGTGAAATAGGAGCGGGCAGATTTCTCTCTTTGCAGATGTTGGGAACTGAGTTCTTCTCATGGTACTTTTGTGGACAGAGCTTTTGGTCTTTCTTTTTGGTCTTTGGGCAGCCTGGTCTAGTGTTGGCAACCCTGCACATACCAGGGGGTTGAAACTCAGTGATCATTGTTGATCCTTTTCAACTCAGCCTATTTTATGATTCCCTTACATTCAGGTGAACTTGTTCTTGAATGTCTTCTGCCCAAGGATGAAGCACTGTTCACAGGCTGCCCAAGGAGGCTTTGGATGCCCCATCCCTGCAGGCATTGAAGGCCAGGCTGGATGTGGCTCTGGGCAGCCTGGGCTGCTGGTTGGCGACCTGCACACAGCAGAGGTTGGAACTGATGAGCGTTGTGCTCCTTTGCAACCCAAGTTGTTCTATGATTCCATGATATGATTATGATTTTGTTCCACCAGACTATCATGTTTTCAGAAGAGATTAATGCTGAGAGACTAATTGTGCACTAAGTGCTGAGAAGGACAGAAGGACTGGTTGGAAGTGAACGGATGCTGAGGGGCAGCTCTCTGTTGGCTCGGTGACAAAATGGAAAATCTGATGATCTCACGGCTATGGGTATCATATGCTTTAAAAAAGAAGCAACATTATTAATGAGCTCTTTTGACCAGCATTATTGAAACCCTCCTTTCTGCTGAGGGCTTTGCTTTGTAAGAAGCAGAGCAATGTGAAAGTGAGCTGGGCACTGCATGGGCGCCCTCATCCCGCATGGGTGATGGTCCTGCCGGAGCCAAACCCCTCAGGTCCATCCCCAGAAACAACTTCCCATGACTCCCCCCAGCATGTGAGATGCTCCCCCCTTGCTGTAAGATGGCTTTTGGAGTGGAAAGGAGAAACTGGGAGTACTGAAATCCCCTCTTCCCTCGATACTTTCTGCTTTGGAGTCCTGCAAGGATGTGTAAGTATTCTGTAGGTTTATAAGGCTGGGTTTCAATGTGACTCCTGCAGCCTCCAGGACACTCAACCAGTGCTGTCAGGAGCATCCTGACAACATCCAGTTTTCAAAGGCAGGTGGTGTTTGTGTGCTGGCACGGGGGTGACAGATTCTGCACAAGTAACTCATCAAGTATCTACAGACCTACAGCAAGCTGGGGTTTGGATTTATTTCCCCTTAATAATGAAGAAATCTTTTATTTTCTATTTGCAAAGAAAGATTGCGTCTTGAATGGTATGGAGAAATGCAGCATGTTGTTTTTAACTGCGAGTAATCTTGCAGATTGAAGATAACCACTGCGTATCCACAGGAGTTGCATGCCTGAAAAATGTGATTAGCATGGAACACATTTAATTTAGCACTGTAGAAGTGAATGCTGGGGTAGGGCTGTAGCTTGGTTCTGGCCAAGTTTCTAGTTTGTGAGACACAGGAAGGATTTTGGTGGGTTGTTTGAGGAATAGTGTATTTCTCCTCTATGAAGTTTGAAAGATGGTATTCAGATTGTGTAAGAAAGCTGCTGATGGAGTGATACCCCCCAGTTACTGCAGGAATTGCAGCTAGCTGTATCTACTTGCTGTGAGTTTGCTCCATCTGAAGCCTCTTCCATACGACCTGCTTAATGTAAGCTGTCTGCTTAGTGTTTGCTGAAATGTTTTCCCTTTCAGAGAAGACCTTCCAAAGCATAGAACACTCGATGAGCTTACAGATGGACAGCCCTTCTTGCTGGTCGACTCTTAACTACATTCTGAATTTAGCCCAGCATTGTGGTTCTTTCAAAGGTTTTATGCATTTTGAGCTGTTTTTTCAGGAGGTGGCGGCCCAGTGGCACGGTGGTTTGGACTGAAGCTTCTGCCTAACATTCCAGTTGCTGCTGTGAACGATGCAGAACACCTGAGATGGGATGGCAGGTTCTTGTAGGGTCTGAGCAGAGTAAGGCTGGGGATATTTACACATTAGAATAAACCAACAGCATAATAGAATGCGACAGTTCTGTTAAAATTCCTGCATGTTAATTACAATTGAATTTCTAAGCTCCTTTCGTGTGTGCTCCATCCTTGGAGGTGCCCAAGGCACCTGAGCTGGTGCCTGGCCAAGTGGTTGGCAACCAGCCCAAAGTAGGAGGGTTGCTATGAGATGAGCTTCAAAATCCCTTCCCTCTACAGTTCTAAAGCCAGAAAAAAAGGAAGTACTTTTATGGTTAGAGCTGCATCTCAGGTGGCCATCTTAGAGTGCTGAGTTTGGGTTTGGTGTACTGTGCACCTCCTGCTTTGGTTATTGGCTTCTACAGAAGTGCACTTGAACAGCCAGTTTTGCACCCCTAAGCTTTTTCCCTGAGCATTACTTTGTAGAAAGCATTAAGTGAAATGTTTCCCCAGAATAGCAGCCTGGCAGAGTTTGCATGCTGTCTGCCTGCAGGCCCGGAGGGAAGCAGGCAGTGCCCAGCTGGCTGCTAACAGCCCTTTTTCTCAATAGTCCTCAGTTCTGAAATTCAGGCTTTGTAATTGTAAAGCATAGAATTGCACCATAGCATACAAAAACAGGGGGGAGGTGTGCTGGAAATCTCCTCAAACTTCTCCTTCTCTTCTCTCAGCTCCCTTTCCCAGCCTTCTGATGGGAAGACTCCCCGTGATCCCTCCTGCTTTGGGTCTGTGTTCACTCTTCTGTGTGTTGCCACTCATAGAACTACAAAAAGGAGTAAGCACTGTACGAATCCACTCTCTCTATTGAAAGTTAGAGCCCTGGCTTCACGACAGAGAGCTGATTTCAAGTGCGCCTCTTCCTCTCCTCCCTAAATTCAGAACACTTTTTGTCTCGTGGTGTCTTAGATGCCAAATATATTGTTAGTTCTGGTATCAAGTAGAAAAGGGGAAATACGAAACCCCAGCTCTTGAGCACAGTTCCTGTTTTTCTGACTTGACAGCTTGAGCTTGGAGTTTATCGCTGTGAGCCTCGGTTGGGTTTGGAAGCAGACAAATGCCATTTGATAGCCAAGCTAATGGGTCAGTGTCGGCATAACGCTCGTCTGCCTTCACTTTCTTCTGAATTAAAATGCTCCCAAATCAAGTTGTTTAGGCTTGTCCTTGTGGAGAAGAGCAGGAAGGAGTCATTTTTAAGATGGGCATGGTATGATAGAGGAGTTAATGCATGCAGTAGCTAGCAAAGTAGTGCAGATACAGCACTCTGCAGCCTGTGTCTTCCCTAAAATAGCTAGAGCTTCTCCTGCATGCTTTAGGGCTGTGATTCTCCTCGTGCATTTGCTTCTCCCCTGGTGTTGTGCCCCCACAGAATGCTTATGGTTGTTTTGTCAGTGAGAAGAAAGGATGTCATAAAAAATCCAACATCATTTCTGGAGGCTGTGTACCAATGAACTTACTCTGCATTGGTTGCTGCCATTGACCTCTCTTTCTTCTTCCCCTGGTTGTCTTATTAATGGTCTCTTAATACATGGGAATAAAAAATATATATATAATGCATCAGTGTGTTACTGTAAGTCAGACAAAGACTTTGGTATATATGTTTTTTTAACATATCAGTAGTTCTGGAGGAGTGCTGATGTATGTAAGTGTCCAAATCACATATTGCCACCTACAGCGTACATGCAGTGGATTATAGTTGTGAGCAGCTTGATTAGTCTTGATTGCACAGGTGCTGCTAAGCTCTTGTGTTGGCTTTTCCATTCTCTTCTGATGTTTTGATCGTAAATGTACAGTCAAAGTATAGAAGTTACAAACTTAACTAGATGGAAATTCCCCATCTCTGATCGGTACTTCCTGTAAACTCCTGTAAGTAAGACTACAGTGTGTTTCAAAAGGGTTTTATCTGCTTGAGTTTGGTGTTTTTTTTTTGTGATTTGAACAAAGAACAGCTCGTGCTGCATTCACACAGCCTTCATAGCCAATGTGTGGACTTCTCTGAAGGTTGTGTTAGAGCAGCTCACTAGCTCAGCATGGCTGCAGCGGGAAAGAACAGAGGGATTAAAAGGTATTCGCTAAAATGAGGTGCTTGGTAATTGCCTGTAGAACTTTTTGGGAGTGATTTAATGATGAGAACTTCATGATTTTTCATTTTTGTTAGTGTTGGCTTTCAGTCCCCCGTAGCGTAATCCCACGAGTCATTTATTTATCGATAATCGTTAAAGGTGGAATGAATTTGCACAAAACTCTGATGAAACTGAAATGGGGGGAGTGTTGGGTGTGGGAGCACATCTCAGAGGTCCCAGGGCTGGCAGTGACCATGTCCAGTCTGTACATGGAGAGCAGCTCCAGCCAGCTCTGGGAAAGTAGGTATGAAGGAGGTGCTCAGGGTGAGTCATTGTGTTTGAGTCACTGCTAACAGCGATTAACAAGGCTGCCCCTGCTTAGCTATTTTTAATATTTGCTTGCTCATATTTACTGTACGAAGCTCTTTACAGGAAAGTAGTTAAAAGCTGTTAGATCTTCAAGCTGCTTTTCATGGAGCGGCTTACTTTATTGATTTGGAGTGACGTCTTCAGTCCTGCCCCTTCTGAGATGTTTAGATCTTGGCATCATCTTTGTGCTCATTGTGCTTCGTGTTTTCAGAAGTCCTGCAGCCCAGCACTCGCAGCATCAGTCTGGCCCTACAGGTGTAAATTGGTGCTGAGACCTGCCCTTACAGCCAGTGTGCAGAGGCACAGCTGCAGCACAAGGCAGGTGGTGGTGAGTTGTGTGGTGGTACCTAGGGATGCTTCTCCACCTTACCAGGCAGAGCTCTGTTGTAAGGGACGTGACCTATTTTAAAAGCATTTCTAGCTTTTAGCTGCAGTGAATGTCCAATTCAGAGCTCTTCTGTAGGAGAACTCTGATTGCAGTTGACGTTGTCCTTTGAGTGCTGCCTTTCCTGGGAAAGCAGCAAGTTCACCTCAGCAGCTTCTATTTCCAGTAAGGTGCAGCCCTGACTCACTTCTTGTCAGACAGAAATATTCTCTGTACAGATGTTGACAGCTGCATTTGCAGGAGGAAGAAGTAAGGGAGGTTGTTCAGGGTGCACGTATATGTCGTGGAGTTCAGTGCTGGCTTCCTGTTTACTGCTGCTGAGTGAAGACTGGGGCTTCAGCCAACGAAGGGGCACGAGCATGGCCCGTGGATTTGCTGCTGTACAGCTCTGCAGCTGCCGTTCCCTGCCATCCTCAGCTCCTGGCATGGCTGCAGAAATGGCTGCAGCGTGAGTGCTGTTTGCAGCAGTGCAACCCCTGTTCTGGCTGGCAATCACTTTCTTTTCATGCTGCTGACAATAGTTTCCAACGCACAGCCAGGATAGCTGAGCTGCGTGTTGGCACTGGAGCTAAGGAGTGAGGTTTGGTCGCATTTCTTGAGGCTGGAGGCTTTTTGGCAGAACTGGATTAAGCTGGGCCTGTTTAGGCTGTGAAAATTGAGATAACTTTTGGTTGTTGGCCTGTAGGGAAGCAAGGCTGACCTGCTGTGTGTGCTCTGCCTTGGGACTCCCCAGCAGGAAGAGGCAAAGCAGTGCCTGCTGGTTTGTTGGCGTCAAACCATTGCGGCAATGTAATGCTCCTGAATCCAAAGCATACCAAGGGGGAAGGAGGGCTGCAGGGCTGCAGCTGAGCAACGTCTGCTCCAGTGGGTTTCTAAAGGACTGAAACAAAGCTGTGGTTGGAAAGTGAATGGTGAAGACTGGACATAAACTGTTATGAAATTGCTCTTGCTGATAGTAAGCTGCTGTAAACTTCCATATTATACAGGTGCTCTTAGGAATGCTAGTAGACTCCTGAAAATGTGATAGAACGTATGAATAATATAAGATTATTCCACAGACCTTCTTATCTCATTAGATTTTGAAGAGTTCCACTTGTTATTCTGAAGTATGAAGTATATGTGACTCAATTTTTTTTACAGCTTTTGTAAGTTTTATGATACTCACAGGGGGATGATTTCATTGTTAAAGGGGAGACCACCAAGTTACCATGCAACAGCGATGCAAATAGGACAAGCAAATCCTCCCTAAAGAGATAAATCAGTGAATCATAAATAAGCGTGAGATGATTCAGCCTTACCAAAATTCAGGAGAAGTGTTAGATTGGATTTGTAAACCAGAAGATGTGTAAGACTTTCTAGGCAGAAAAAGAGTTAGACTGCCAGATTCAAATTGTATGGGATGGGATCCTGCCCTAACTCTGTATCTGTTGCTAGCCACAGTAGAGTCCATCTGAGTACAGAGAAGCATAATGGCAAACCTCAGTCATTCTGTGACCAAACCATCAGTGGGATGGTTCTGAAATCTGCAGCGTAAACTCTAACATCCATAACACAGACAGGACTCCTGAAAAGAAAAACAACTCCACTGCTCAGTGCTGTACTCCAGAGCCAGTGACGTGTTTTACTACCTTTGAACTGCTGTTGACACAACTCTGAGGTCAACAAGTAAAACTTAGTTTATCTGGTTAGTTAAAAATACTCTGTGTATTTGTTCAAGAGATTGAATGATTGGAATGCAAATACTTCACTTGCTTGACATGACAATACTAGGATATGGCTGGTAGTTGACAAGATGAGAGGCTGAGGGAGCTGGGCTTGTTCAGCCTGGAGAAAAGAAGGCTGTGGGATGACTTAACTGCAGCCTTTCAGTACCTGAAGGGAGCCTGTAAACAGGAGGGGAATCAACTCTTTGAAAGGGTAGATAACAGCAGGACAAGGGGAAATGGTTTGAAGTTGAGGGATGGAAGATTGAGGTTGGATGTCAGGGGGAAGTTCTTTGCTATGAGAGCGGTGAGGTGCTGGAACAGCTGCCCAGAGAGGCTGTGATGCCCCATCCATCCCTGGAGGTGTTCAAGGCCAGGTTGGATGGGGCCCTGGGCAGCCTGGGCTGCTATGAAATGTGGAGGTCGGTGGCCCTGCCTGTGGAGGGGGGTGTGGGGAGGGGTTTGAAGATTCATCATCCTTGAGGCCCCTTCTGACCCAGGCCATTCTGTGGAAAGATGAGCTCCATCAGTTCTCTTGACTGTGACTAGCACACCCTGCCGAGCCATAGCGCTCACGATTAAGTTGGATGATGGATATTCATCAAGTACTCTGCTGAAAAAACTTGTTACTGTAATGAGTCCATAGCCTCTGATTGTATCTTGAGGCACTGTGCTGGTTTGTCAACTGATCAGCCCAGGTGTGTGCAGGCGGGCTGGCTGCTGATGTCAGCTGCTTTGGTGATGATGGAGGAGTAGACTTGATTTACAGGTTCCTTCCCAGCCCATGTTCCTGTCTAACAAGCTGCTTGTGGCAAGGTCTGCCTCTGCTTAAACACTAATTTGTTGGTTACTTTTGTTATCTTGAGAGATTCAAACAACCCTAGGTGAGCAGCAGGGTGTTCGACTATTTCAAACTGATACCAACTGTTAGATGAGCCTTTAGTTGCAGCAGTTGGCAGCCTGGCTTTCATAACACCACGGCTATTCCATATTGGGGATTTGGAGATATGGAGATATCAATATTGGAGAGCCATTTCGGGTCAAGTTCATTTTTTGATTTGATTTGTTGATTTGATTTTGTTCACCTTGTTATTTGGCAGAGCTCGAGTTGTCTACCCAAGCCTCCTAAGTAGCTTCATCTGGCTTTTACTGATTGTCTTCCTCTATTTTAACTGACTTCTGCTCATTTACTTGTATTTGATTTTTAGGACGAAACAATCCTGCAGCTGTGTAAAATGTGTTTGTTTTTTTTTCCTTCCACTTTTAACTCTTATTACAGATCTGAGAATAAGGACTGAAAATGAGATCTGTAGCTGTTTATCACTCTTACAGGTGATGCATGGGGCTTATCTCCCCATCTTAAAGGGAGAAGGGCTATGCAAGGTTTCATTAAAGCCTGAGAATATAAAAATAATTACAAGTAAACTGAAGTAAGTTCTGGGGAAGAATCTGCTTATCCAGCTTTTGAATCTCCAGTCCAAAGAAGTGAGTGTGGCTACAGATGTGAGGTCCCTCTTCAGTCTAAAGAAAGGCTCAGCAGCCTCGCTTGGCCTGCTTCAGGTTTCTGATTCGGGGTAAGGCAAGAAGTGTCTTGGGCTTAATTGTCTAGATTGGCAATAAAAGGAGCAAATGGCATCCAGCTCAAAGGCAGGTGCCTTTAGTCTGTGCGTGGGGAAAATGGGCAACGTGCAATGACTCTCAGCTCCTGCTGGGAAGTGCATTCTGACCTGAGCTGCCTTTAACAAACGGTTCACCTGAGACTCCCCTAGATGAGCAAAGGGCAGAGCAGGCTCCTTAAGCAGCTGTTAGCTGTGCTGCTCATCTGTGGGAGAGGAGCGGCGTAGCCATCTCAGCTCTTTCAGGGGACTTTTCAGGCAGAGACTGAAAATAAAGCAGTTTCAAGATCTGTCACTGATTGTTTCTTTGTAATGGCCATTTTCTGCCCTATTTTCTGTTTCTCTCGTGCTTGCAGCCCTTGGTATGCCTTATCCAAAGGAGAGGTCCGTAGTGCAGGGTTGCAAGGTGTAGCACCGCAGCCCTGGCAGGGATCTGAGGCTGAGCTGCTCCCTGCACTCCCCAACAAGGCCTCTGAGAGCAGAAACAAAGCAGTGGACGGAGAAGAAGGGAGACCTCAGAGTCGTCCTTCACTTTGCTCTGACAAGCCCATCAGCTAGCTGGGGCTCCTTCCTCTGACTAACAATAATAAAAGTGTTTACTGCTATTTCACAGATGCGCTCTGCTGATCAGGCAATAATAAAACAGTAATTGCTATGTGTCTTTATCGCAACAGAGGAGCAATAACAAACTGCATTTTCCACTCATTAAAACGGTATCTTAACAGCCTTCGGTCTGTCATTTCCAGTCACGCGTGTCTTCTGAAAAATACATGCAGGTATGAGTGTGCCACTGCGTCCCCTTGGCAAGTGGGTGCTCTGTGACAGCACAGCACTTTCTTGTCCCTGCATCTGGGCCCTGTTCCCAGCTTTGGTGTTTTATAACACCAAGTGCTAAGCCAGCCCCTCTCCTCCAGCTTGTCTAAACTTAGAACATCTCTTCTATTTGCCGTCCAAGTAGTGATGACGGTTAACATAGTTTGAACCAGGCTAGTCCAGTAACTTTCTGTGGGAATGTCTCTGCATTGGAAAGCTCCTTATTGTTCATTTTCTTTTTACCATCTCTCTTGTGTGCACATGTGGAAAACCAAGCTTTTTTTTTTTTGCTTATTTTTTATTGCAATGTTAGCCTGAAGACTTTCAGCAATTAAGTCGTAGTTCCTCCTTGCTGTGTCTACCTCTGTTAAAACATTTGCCCTCTATTTCTGGCTGCTTCAGAACTGTGACATTTGCCTTTCTGTAAATCAGCCTCATGTCCATGGCTTCCCATAGCACCTCTTGGGATCTCCTTTGCAAGCAAACATCTGTGTATAAATTATCTCATCAGCAGCAGAAATAATCTATTGTGGAGCAGATGTGTTTTCAAATGTAGGTGGTAGTTTGCATGAGATAAAAGAACTTATAATGCAGCTTATATTGGGCGGAGGGAGTTGTAGTGCTGTCTTTGGGAGCAGCACCTCTGACTTTCTAGACCCAGAAGCACCTTTTTTTTCTGGTAGTTGGACTTCACACTGTGCAGAAAGACCAGCTGTAGTCTTCAGTGAAGGAGAGCCATGTCAGTGTTAGTAAGTAGCATTGCCACCTCATGTGTGTGCTGGGAGGAAGGAGGTGGAGAGGAAACCTGAAGGTAAATATTTCTTCCCACTGGTGACTTTTGCTGTGCTGGGGGTGGTTCTCCTGGAGTCAAGTTCTGCCTGAGGGGCTCAGCAATGCCATCTGGGTGTTCTTCCTTGTTGGTGTTTCCTTCTGGGTTTCTGTAGTTTGCTGATTGCAGCCAGGTGTTCCCTGGCCCAGCTGGGCTGAGCAGTGGGCAGAAAGACGCCCTATTGCTGGGGGCATGGGGAGGGCAGCAGGGGAGGAGGTTGGGGACACGTTTGGTGGTCACAGAGTAGAAAGGTTCCTTAAAGGTTTTGCCAAAGTGATTAATCTGGAGCCTCATTGGTAAGACCAGACGTGGTCTGTGCTCAGAGCTGAAGCCTACTGATTCCTTTCTCATCGCTCCATTCCTGTTCTGCTTTACCACGTGTGGTGAATGGTAGGGATGTTTTTGTACTGTGACATGTGGGACCATGCAGCTGCAATTGGCAATATCTCTGCTCCAGGAGCACCTGCCCCTCCACGGAGATGGCTGTGCTTTAAATCATTTTAAGCTTTTTAAGGTGTTGTGCTGGAGCTTTGTGTTCACAAGGGCTTCAGCTGAGGCACCATCCTTAACCCTGGGGTTGTTTCTGTACCACCCAACCATAAGGGGAGGAAAAGCTAGCTTCGTCCCTGGCATCCCAGAGCTGCCTTGTTAGCTGTTATTGTGCATTATATCAAAGAAAGGCTGGGTGTTAGGAGCAATCTCTTCTCCAAAGAGCAGTCAGCTCTGGCATAGGCTGCCCTGGGGGTTAGGGTCACCCTCCCTGGGGGTGTTCCAGAGCTGTTGGGATGTGGCACTGAAGGACGTGGGCATGTGGGGTGGATTGGGGATCTCACAGGACTTTTCCAGCCTGAATGAGTCTATGGTTCTGTCTTCTCCATCCAGAATGGTGGCACGTTGTGTTCTATCTTTGGGGTTACCATTACAGCAAGATTATTATAGCTTAAAAACAGGAGATCAAAGAATGCTGAGAGACTTTTAAGGCCAAGTTGCTCTTGCTGCTGGTAGCAAATGCAAGATTCGCTGTGAAATTGGATGGTTTTGCAAGTGTATTATAGAAAGAATGTTTATTGGTTTGTAGATGTCTTTGTTGGTGGTTTTGCTCTGTGCAGAAGGACAAAGATAACTGGTCATGTTTTGTTTGCTTTTGTTTATAGCCTGTTTTGAATTGTGGGCCCTTAAGAGTGAGCTTTAAAATGATCTTCTCACCACATTAAAACAAAAGAGAAAAGAAAAAAAGGCAAACCATCAAAAAACACTTACTAAAGTGCAAAGCCACCGCAGGAAGCCCGTGAGTACCAGAAATCTTTGCAGCTAAAACTATCTGAGGAGTTCTTGCCGTGTGCGGAGTAGATGTTGACCAGATATTTAAAACTGTTGAAGCTTTTGTTAGTGATTTAATTGCAGTAGGTTAGTGGTACTTCTTTTTGGCCCAGTGACAATGCAAAGGGATGCTGATGGGTTAGATCGTTCTGGGGGCTGCCGTGGTTGGCTTGAGGATGCTCCTTACTGCCAGGAATTCCTGCTGCCCATTCCTGCTGCTCTTGAGGTGCTTTTGGGCACCTCAGCCCTATTGAAGGATGGCACTGGGCAAATCCCTCCTCTGAGTAAGGAACTTTTGCTGTGTTAATTCCCCTTTATCTAAGATGCCCTCATGCACGTGGTGCTCAGACACAGGGTGCGTAGGGGGGCTGGTGCTCCTTGGTGCCCCCATGTGCAGTCCAAGCTCAGGGCAGAAGGAAGGAAGGGGCAGAGAGAACTGGGACGAGGGGTTCCATTTTGTGACTTGAAAATGAGAAAGGTTAAGAACGTCTGTAGCTGCCGCAAGGAAGTGGCTACGGGGCTGACCACAAGAGAAGTGACCCAGCATGGTTCCTGCGCTGGGAGCTTTGCTCGAGCGGGCTGCGAGCAGGCAGTCAGCCAAGGGCAGTTCTGCAGTAGCTCTGTGGTCACCATAACGTCCCAGCCTCTTTGCATGCTTTACATATTCACGAACCAGAAAGCTGCAGCGTGTGTGAAGCCTGCTTACTCATCCCCTTGGTGTTTGGAGAAACTGCTGCTAATTCTGCCTTGTGTTAGAGGCAGCCAAGTTGCAGACCCACACTGGTTGCTAACGTAGGTGCTGATTGCCTTGGTAAGTCATTTAATTTCTCCTCTTTTGGCTTGCAGGATGATGATAGTTTTCAGGTGATGTTCAACTAGCATTACCTTTGCTAGGCATCAGCTGTTCGCTTGTTCTGGTTTGCTTCTTACTAGAGATCTAAGGCAGGATCGGAAGTCCAGCTTCCGCCATTGTAAACCTCAGGTTTCTTTCTTAAAAGCAAATAAAATGTCATATGCCCTTGTTGAGGATCACCAGTGGATCATAGAGATGGCCATGAAGGGATGTATCATCTCTTTATTATGCAAATGGAGGTATAGTAGTTTTGCAGAGGTGGGACGCAAGCAGTCGCTTCTCAGGTACATGCAAAGTCTAAATAATCAACCAGTGGAAAAGTGCCAGTGTGGAATGGCGCAGTGCCAGTGTGGTAGGTCCAGGTTCTGTGGTTCATCCCCTCTCTGCCTGCATACTGCTGAACAACTGAAATTTGCAAATAAGTAAATAGGCTGGAGATGGGTAGACTGTGGCATGTAGGCGCCTGGTGAGTCCTCCCGTGCCAGCTTTCCTCCTGGCACATTTCAGCATGGTGCAATCTGTTGGACTTTAACTCTCAGGAGCAGCACGAAGTGATGATGACCTCCTGATCCTGTCTGGATAAAGAGAGGAGCTGTTTCATTTACAGAGCTTCCTCCGGAAGGCGATAGATAACCCAAGTGCTTCACTCCATCCTGGTGGCTCTGTGGGAATGCTGCTGGTTGCTCCCACATCAACATTCCGGAGCAAAAGGGCCCTGGATTGCCAGGGTGCTTTCTGCAGGAAGCAGGGAGGTGCTGAAGGTCTTTAAAAGTCCCAGCACATTGTTGGACACTGAGTCCCCCCTTTGCCCCCCCGTTACATTTGAGATGCCCTGACACCCACAGCAGAGAGCTGCACGGTGACCTTGGCCCCTGTAGTCTTTCCGCTGGCACGGAGGGAATGCTGTAATGGGCTTTTGTGGCTTTTCTTCCATTCTTTCTCTCTTCATTTCCACTCCTGTCTTTCTGGCAGATCTGTGCAACACCTACAGTTTGTTCTCCTCTGCAGCACACCCTTACCACTTGCTCACCCCAGAAAACATAGATTTGGAGATATTTACCACGCCAACTGATTTTCATGCAAGCTTTTCCACGCATCAGAACTGAACTTCAGGAAACCCCTTCAATCAGTGCTGTGCCACCAGGAAGAGGCTGAGTTTCCTGAAGATGTGCTTCATTGCTAGGAAGATGGTGTGGCTCCTTGCCAGAGTGCTTCCATCACCTCTGAGAGGTGCAGACAGAGGGACAGCAGCGAGCAGCAGGGAAGAAGCACAGAGTAGGAAAGGGATTGTTAATGTCATTCCCCAGGCAGAAATAATAACAAGCTGTCCATCCTCTTTCAGCCTGGAATCCCCCTCCAGTTCCATTTGCATCAATCTTAGTAATAAAGCTCTTTTTTTTTTTTTTAAAAGTGATTGGTTTATGGGAAGAAAATAGAGAATTTTATCTAGTTTGTGTGTATAAAGTTTGGAAGTATTGGCTACACAGTAGTGACATAAAACTTATGTAGTTGTGTAGTACCTTTCCAAGGTGGGTCAAAATTTGATATGAATTCCTTCCAGTACTTGAAAGGAGCTCATCAGCAGGAGGGAGACTGATTTTTTTATTTTTATTTTTTTTATGGTCTAATAATGATAGGGCAAGGGGCATAGCTTTAAAATTTAGGGGATTTAGGTTAGATGTTAGGAGGAAATTCTTTACCCAGAGCATAGTGACGTTGGCCTGAGAAGCTGTGGATGCTCCATCCTTGGAGCTGCCTGAAGCCGGGTGGGATGGGATCCTGGGCAGCCTGATCTGCTGCTAGGCAGTGCTGTCTGCAGCAGGGGGCTGGAACTGGATGATCTGTAAGGTTCCTTCCACCCTGAGGCGTTCTGTGATTCCATGGAAGCGATACTGGTTTAGGTGAGAGGTGTTTAATAAAACACAATAAAAGGATATAATAACAAATTGTCTAATTTAAAGTTGTTACTTCACCAGAAACAGTGGATGAGAAAGGATTTAATACACGTCTACGTTTTAGAAGAAGCAAGCTATAAACACTATATTCACTATTCCTTCCATACCAGCCCAGCTAGGAGAAGCCCACTGGCTGTCCAAAGGATTGTTAGGCTGGAAGGGGAGAAAATGTGACTTGGTTTGTGTGCATGCACACACATCTACAGCAGCACTTACAGACAGGACGATAGCAGTGGTAAACTTGCACAAAGCTTTATGGGTGAGCTGAAAAAGTTCTTCCCACGTACGTGAGGTCACAGAATTCAGAGAAGTTGTTGAAATTGAGTTGGAAGAGCACAGGAAATGAGCACGGCTGGTTCTCAGTGTGACGGTGAACTGAGTGGGTTCTTAAAGCGCTCGGTCTGGTCTGAAGGAGTTATGATGTGAACACGATAGGAGTCAGCAGCCTCTGCTGTTCAGATGGCCGAAAATGGAAATACAGAACATCTGGTAATGTCAGCGTGTGCATAGCAAAGGCTGGCCGATGCACCCGATGGTGGGCACCTTGTTTTTTAGTTCTAAGAACTTTGCTGCACGTTAACGTTAACTTTTTGCTGAAAATTTCCTCCCTGTGCTCCGTCAACCCGATGTTTAAAGCAAAATGTCCAACATACATCAGTCATATCACAGAATGAATGGTACAGAAAAACCCGAGGGGAGTTGGGAGTGTTTGCAGGACAAAGGCTGCTCAGGGAGCATGGCGTGACACCCAGATTTGGGATTTTAATGTGCTGCATGATCATTGCTTTTTGTCCTGTGTCCTTTATCCTTGTGGTTAAGCAGAGCGCCCGGGATTGTTTTAGATGTGTCATGTAGAGCAATCTAATAGCTTGTGCTGTATGAGGAGGATGCTCTGTGCTGTACAGCCTGTGCTCTGGTTCTTTATTGCTGCATTGAAAAGAAGAATTTGAGAACTTTCCAGCTGACATAAACTATTATTACTACAAAATGGCACACTCTGTTCACTTGAGGAAAGCCTACGTGTTGGTTTCCGAGCATAAGCAACCATAAACATCCCCTGCAGTGTCCTTTTCATGAAACAAGAAACTAAACGGGCTGCGAGAGAGAAAAAGAGGAAGAACGTAAAAATGGTGCACAAAACTGGTTCTGGTTTAGGCAGATGCTATCTGGGATTTTCCATTCCTAGCATTTTAGAGACTTTTGCCTTGAAACAGGCACTCCATGTCCTGTTTGCACCCCGAAATGTGTAGGAAGCAAACCTGAGTTTCTGAGCCCAGCGCGTCTCAGACACAGATTCGCCTCCGCTTGGGTGTGGATGTGAGCTGGGTGGGTAACTTCTCAAAGCCTGTGGGGGTTTCATTTGCTTCCTTTGCCCGGGCCAGTCTTAGATTTACAAGTCTATTGCTAACGTAGGAAGCCGGAGCTATGGGAATCTACAGTTTTCTTTGAACTCCTGTGGGATGAGATTTATTAATGCCCGTTGGAGCTTAGAGCTGGTTGTGGTGTCTGACATCTTGAAGCGCTTCCCAGCTGACAATTTAATCTTCATTTTCCTTATTCAAGGGAAAGGTTTCTTGTGCATCTTGGTATTTTCATAGGGTGTGGGCTCTCGCCGGGTACAGAACATGTCAGCTTGGCAGGAGATGTTGTGGCTTTTCCCCATCCATGCCAGCATGTGGACATCTTCTGCTCAGGGTCAAACTCAAAGTATTTATTTCCCTTTTCTTTCCTTGACCTTTGAGGCGTACAGAGGTTGGAAGTAGTTATTCAAGTGTTGTGTGTTTGTCTTTTTTTCCTTAGAAATGCCAGGAATATTGGGCTAGAACCGTTCTGGTGCACTGAGGAGAATTGGCTGCAGCAAGCTGTAGAGAGGAACCAGAATTTCTCAACGGATAGCTGTCAGTTTTTCTTTGTCTTAACGTTTAAGACCAGAAGCAAACCAATTGTGAGCAACGTGATAGCAAAATTTTATGAGGGTCTCATTTGTATATGAGGAAAAAAAGATTTGTGTGGGGTCCAGGCTGCTTGATGACCCAGTCCAAAGAAATGAGATGTCAGTGCTGGCATTGGGCGGCTGTGGTGTTTTCTGTAGGTTTGTGCACACACATATGGCTGATCACCCCATGAGAAGGACAAACTGTTGTCTCCCTGTGCTGGTGGGTGCACCGAGCTGGGAATTGGCTCTCCTTGCTGTGCTGCCCCCAAAATAGGGCATTTCACACAGGTGGTGAGTGTGTACGTATGCACCGATCAGCATTTCCAATGGCCAGAGAAGCCTTTTGCTGTGGGGATTGCTGGGAGATGGAGCTGCAGTGCAGGATGAGACCCACAGGGCATGGTGTGAACCAAAATGAGGGCTGGGAGGGCTGCTGTCCTAAGCTCACCAGCAGAGCACGAGGGGGAGAGTTTGGTGGGGGTTAATGCCTGGGGCTGGGGATGTGCTGCTGCTCAGAGAAGGAACACAGCATCCCAATGGAGACTTGTGGGACACTCTAGGATACATTTGTTATAAGATGCATTCCTGGCATTGAATGCAAGACTATCTAGAAGACTTGTTGGTAAACAGCAAGCTGGAAATTGGACATTGGTTTGTTCTCTTTGTCCTCTGAAGAGTATTGGGATGAAGCAGTGCTTATGGTTCTTTTGTGTTCTGGGAATCGCTGTCGTGATTGGGAAGCAGCACCAGCTATTAAGCAAACCCAAAGAACGCTGTGTTGAAAAGCAGTTTAGATTTATGGATCTGCAAGAAGGCAGCGGTTTTACATTTCCCTTCACATTTTAAAGCCTCTAGGCAATCTTTGTAATGTTGTGCCCACACAGACATTAAAATACAGTGAGTTTCAATTGTCAGATACGTTGTTTAAAAGGGAGTATTTTCAGTTAGATTGCAGCTCCGTTCTCGAGCTTTTGCATTGAAATTTTCTGGTGCTGTGCAGAAATAATTACCAGCTTGTTTGCATGTTCCAGTGATCACACTCTCAATTACTTCTTCTCTGTATCATTGCTGAGAAAATGTGCATGGAACCTTAAATTTAGCATTAAAATGGCACGGATGGGTTGATATTTCCCTGGTTTGCTTCAGGTGGTAGCAGTGAGCTGTAACTTTGGGTGGGAGTAGTTTTGCAAGCCAGCTCCGGAGTACTGAGGTTGTTTGTAGTCTCAGAAAAGGCTTAAAAACTATAGGAAGGTGTTTCTGCTGCCAGAGGCACGGGAGTTACTGCAGTGTCCCATGTGAGCAAGGAGAGATGCCAGCCTTGCTCTGATACTTCCTCATCCTCCATCACTTGGCCAGAGCTCTGCATCTTCCACAGGCCAAAGGAGAGTAAAACAATAAAGGACAAAACCCAATACTTTGGAAGGAGGGGCTGGGAGTGAATTAGAGTTACCAGTTACAATGAATTAGAGTTCAGTTACAAATAGGAAGAAGGAAGTGACTTGTCAAGCCATGAAGCTAAGGGAAAAATGCTCCTTTGAGTCACGGCTGAGGGCTGCCATGGGTATGGCACCAAACAGATTGCTGATGCTCTGAAAATATGAAAAGATATTAAAGTGGTTGAGGCTTTCACCCTGGGTTTGTTTGCCTCTCAATCTGTGCATCCAAAGAGGCAAAAGAAGTGAGCAGATTTACATGGGCTGCAGAGTGCACCCCTAGGTGCTCAACCAGACTTGAGTCTATTAATGGAAAGATCCCATTGAATTGATTGCAAGTGGCTTTTTGTCAGCCTGATGGTGTATTTGGTGCCTCAAATACTGTGCAAACTAATTCCTGACTTTGTTTTTTCCCAGCCAGACACGAGTTACTCTTGGAGAGCGTGAAGATAATCTGTTTCAGCCACATTGAGGATCAGACAGACACATAAATGCAGGTGTGTTGGCTTCTGAGGTTTGGCTTTGCTTGGTTTTCGGTGGGAGGATTATGTTTGTAAATTGCAGAATTGGTGGTTTGGGCTTTTGTTACGGATTGAGCTAAAGTTGAGTAAAAAGGGGAGCACGGACCCCATAATAGCTGAAGTCTGTGGTCACCCAGCTCCGTTCTGCTCTTTCTATTTAAGTACCAGACACAAAATGCCACGCGCCTTTCCTTTCGAGTCACAGCTCCCTTGGATCCTTCTTGGCAGCGTGTGAGGGATGGCATTAAACCTCCTTGGTGCTACTTTTACCCACTTGGGGGGGAGAAGTAACTATAAAAACAGCTCTCCAGCAAAAGCCCGTTTCACTGTGGTATCTCAAGTGTATTAAAATAAAAAACAAAAGGTGAGAGGGGAGAAAGCTTTCAGAAATATTTGCATGTTAGAGCAGATTGTAAAAACAGAAGGTAACTTTTTTTAAGGGAAATGTTCATGGTACTGTTTGTATCAGCCAGCCTGGAGTAGTCAGTGATTGTTTTCCAGTCATTTAGGTGCTTAAGGATGTGAAAGTTATTCCTGCTTTATGGTAAGAAAATAAACCTTGCAGAATAGCTGTGGAACCACCAGAACTTAAGCTGTTACCAGAAACAGAATAACTACTGAGATTTCTTGCTTCACTTTTCCCCTCATTTCTGAAAAGTGCTGGTTTTGAATAATTGGGTTACTGATATGAGAAGCTCGAGAAATGCTTTGCCTTCCCTGTCACAGTGTTCACTAGCACCAGATTTGTGTACTGACAAGGATTTTCACAAGAAATAAGGATGAACCAAAACTTAGAGCCAAACTTAGCTCTGAATTTTTTGCCTTTCAGCGATCTCTTATCTATGAATTGCATTTTATTCATTCTGTGACCTAAATAGTCTATTTTCAGTCACATTTTTTCTTTTTTTTTTTTTTTTGTTTAATATGGAGTACTTGCATACTGAGCTAACAACTAGAAGCATGGAGCCAAATCAATCACACTCTCCTTCATAGTGTTTTCTTTAACTGGTTTTCCTCTACTTTCAGTATCTAAATGTAAAAGAAGACTGCAAAGCCATGGCTTTCTGTGCAAAAATGAGGAGCACAAAGAAGAGCGAAGTAAACCTGGAAGCTCAGCATCAGGGCTTAGAAATACTTTTCTACCTGCAAGATAAAAGCCCCATTTGTTACACCAGTGGCGAGTTTACCTCGGAGGAGCTGTGCATTGAAGCTGCCCAGAAGTGCTGTGAGTATATGGGTTTTGTATGAGTTTTCAATGACAAGGCTGACAGTATTACAAGTGATGCATCCTTCTCTGAGCATAAGTCAGTGATCATAGGACAAACATGCGTGGTGTATTGTTCAGGATGGAAATCTTTGCCAAGGGCTGCTCTGGCAGTTCTTAAACTGTGCAGAGTAGAAGAGATGGCAGAGACTTTCCTGAGATTCATGTAATATGATTATCTCCCAGCCTGGCTTCTGGCAGATACTGGCATTTTTTTCTTTTAGTGGGATGGAATCAGGCTTCCTTTAGGAGGACACAGTATGCAAATAAGTTACATAAAGATGTTTTTACTTATGACACTAGCTAGTAAGTGTTCCATGTTATTTTGGAGAGGGCTAATGAGAGAAAAGACATCAATTTGCTGCTTTCCCAGTTTTAATTTTCTCTTTTATTGCCTAACACTCCTTTGTAGAGTTACAATATCCATAGAATTAATAATTCACCAGTGAAGTTTTCTGAACTCTGTACAATTGTGGTCATACAGAAATGTATAATGAAAACGTCTTGCTTTGTCACTGTGTTCCTTGACCCAGCAAAATAGTGTTTCATTATTCAATTGGAATCAGCAGATTTAATCTATGTTTAAACCTTATGAATCTAGGTTCTAGTGTGCTTTTATATTTGCAATCCTGAGGTCCTTTCTGTCATTCCTCCTTCCCCCAAGTCCAAATGTTGTATTCCCCAGGCTTCCTGGAACACCAATTACTATTCAGTGATCTGGGAGTGGTAAAGCTGGCCATACAAACAGGCTACCTGCCTGCTTCTGGGCGTATGCAGCTTCCAATGTTTTCCTTTCCCATGTCACCTTGGTTCTTCTGACACTGAGTATCCTCCAGTTTATTTCCCTAGTTACTTCTCTTCCGTTCCAACGAGAGGAATGATGGGAGTCTGAAGGACAGATCTCATCAAATAAGTCCTCATGTTGCTTTTGAATAGTTTTAATGAAAAAGAGGACAGCTTAAGGCACACCTGTTTGTGTCAGCACGTGGGAGCTATGAGCTGCTGCTGTTTATAGAGCTGTGAACCCATAGGCTGTGCAATTGCTGCCAGTAATTTCTGTCAGAAATTTAAAACCTTTAAAGAAGTGACGTTAGGTGAGCTTTCCTTAAGGGAACTTCAGTCTGCCTCTTCTTGGCCTTTGCTAAATCCACAGCAGATGCTGTAAGATACAAAAGTTTTACCCATTGCAGCAAGCTGGAGATGTTGGTCTCTGCTGTAAGTTGCAGCTTGGGTAGTTACACCTCTGCTGGCATCTGCATGCTGCTGGTTGGCCTGCAGAAAGCTGTGGCTGCCCAGCCCCACCTGCTGTCAGCTTCACCATTAGGTTATTCAGATTTGATTTCCTCATCTTCTTCGCTTTTGATCTCTCTCTCCTCGATTTGAAACAGAAATGGTTTCACTGAGCTCTGTAGGACTCTGCCATTGGCACCAATTCAGAAAGGCACGTAGGCACATGCGTGGAGCAGAGCTGCTTGCCCAGACAGGGCTTTTGCACAAAGGCACTGCCTCTTACTGAACAGGAAACAGGAGCAAGGAATGGAAACAGCTGTACCTCTGTAAGGAAACCATAACCTGCTCCTCTCTGTGGTGGTGTAAATGCAAAGGTTAACGCAGGTCAGCCTAGACCTACCAGTTAGAGTCTGTTCCTTGTTGGAAATCCCTCTGCTGAATTAGCAGTGAATGGAAAAATGACACGTTACGCTTTGTGCCTCTTTGCTGGTGAGAAGCAATTTTGAATATTTCCCTAGAATCTTCTCTATCAGTGATGGGAGCAGAATTTATTAATCAAGTGAAACTGAGAACAAAGCTGTAGTTTTCTACCCATTTCACACCCATTTCTGTGATCTGGAAAAGATGAATTTTTTTAAGACTTCTCTTCATTCTCTTCTCATTGGGCCTCAGCAAAATCACAACTTCAGCATAAGTCTCATGCTAGGAATAGCTGAAATGTCAGACTGTTTCATACCTGAGAACCAGTGGAGTCAGCCAGTATGCGGTTTGCATCTTCCCTTTAGTCATGTCTTTCTCATGCTTGCTTTAAGCTCATCCCAGTGTCAGTTTCTTTGTGTCGTATAGGTTGCACAATCAGATGCATTTTTTTTTGGAGTGTGCATGTAGTTTGTAGCCTTGTGAACTGACATGCTTCCTTACTGTCCTCTGACAGCCATATCTCCTCTGTGCCATAATCTCTTTGCACTGTTTGATGAGAACAGAAAGCTCTGGTATGCACCAAACCAGGTCTTTAAGATAGACGAAAAGACATCGCATCGGCTCTATTATCGAATGAGGTAAGTGCAGAATGTCTGAAAAATGACCATGGGTTTTCTTAACAATACGTAGTTGCTCTTACTCATACTACTGAGCTCACTGAAGAAGCTGAAAAGCAAAACCAAAAGCGACAGCTTGTCCTTCACACCACAGATAAAAAATTAACAAGAAAAGCTTAAAACGTCTCCTGATTATTTTTTTTTCATCTTTGTGATATAACCTCGAAAACACAGCAGAAGTTGCAAACCACAAGAACTCATATTCATGAACCTGTAGGTGACTGAAGAGGAAAAAAAAAATAAAAGGGTCAGAAATGTTGTTTTACCATGTTAGTATTTTGTATGTTTCTGTTTCCATTTGAAGGACTCATAACGAACCGTACTCCTGCTGAAGTCAATGGGAATTTTGCTATTAACTTGAAAGGAGAGAGCAACGTGCTGTCACTTTTGATGTTCTCCTGTAGGGCTGTAGGGGAATCCATGTGTCCTGACTGGGGGTGGCAGTTATTAGACTGCAGAAAGCACCAGAAAATCCAAACCCTTTTTGGTGGGATCTTTGTCCTTTATGTGTACCATCAGGTTGAACTTCAGGAGTTGATCTTGAAGTATAGCACATACTTTGCTGAGATGTGTGGGGCAGAATGTGTATTCTAGTCCTCATCACTGGAAAGTGGAAGCAGCACTATGACAGCTGTTGCATGAAGCCATTGAAGGCTTCTAAACTGTTCTCTAGGCTTGTTGGAGGATAACAGCTCTTCCCTTATGCAGAGAGCTTTGTCATCATGGTCTTTTAACTGTGAGGTATTCCACTGCTGATTGCAATCTGTGCTAGGCCAGAATTGTTGTTATTGTTGGATGAATTGTTACAGGGAGAAATTACCCACAGTTAACAAAAAGATCTTTGCTTTTCAAATAACGATGGTACTGATACCTATGTTAAAACAGGAAAAGGACACTCTTGTCTTTTCCTTTTCTGTACCACTGTCTATTAGCAGCATTAATGACTTAATCTCAGTTTATCTTGGATTTAAACAGCTGTGATTAAGTTTGGCAGATAAACAGCACACAATAATGGGGTTGAGTGACTCTAAAGAAAGCTGGGAGGACTCTGATGCCCTCATACAGAGCATTAAGTGCACTTTCTTGCTTTAGGAGCAGTCAGATTAACAGTATACTGATGATAAAAACGATTCTTGGTACAATCTGGACCTGGGATGCTTTCCCTGATATGGAAATTTTTGATGCGGTCTGCTTTGCTCTGCAAAAGAAAAAAAAATATATTTTAATCCTGTGATTAGGAACTCGATGCTTTGATTACCTTAATTCTTAAATGGTTTCTGCTGTGTCTGGTGTTGGCATGCTTCTGCTTCGGGTGGGCAAGCAGTACTCGCTCCAGGTCCTTGCATTGGCACTGCAGATGTTACAGCCTTATCAGATGTTAATGACCTGGGCAGAATTACTTGACACTGAACTTCATTTTCTGGATCTTTTTAGTTTTTAATTCTAAATTAACACAGAACGAAGCCATGGAAAATGCATTTGTAGTTATGGTGGTTTGGTTTTTTTAAGCTCTGGAGTTGGGATTTGAAGTTTGGCAGGGGATTCTCATCTGTCTGATGTACTTCATGCATGAAAATAGGCAAACTTTGGGCCAATAATTTGTATTAAAAGTAATTTCATATGCTTTTAGAAAGAGCTTATGTAAATGAAGGTGCTAAAATCTCAATATTCCAGTCTGCCCAGCAGTGCTGCAGTGCATTGGTGAAATGGGGTTTTCCTTTCTTTCGTTTATGATCATTGTGTGCTTTGGCACCTGAGCAGGGTAGGGCTGAGCACTGAGACCTGAGGAACAGCACAGGATTGTGAACCCTCTCTGTGTGAATATTGTTTATTCAGAGCTCTGCGAGAGGCAAAATTCCTTTTGAGAAAGGGATGCAGCTTGGGATTTTTTAATAACGTATCAGATTGTGTAGAGTCATTCAGAGACAAATCAGTTTTATGGGGACAGCCTCGTTTCCGAACTGCCATCACACTGATAGATCTGATTTAGCCAAGTTCTATTAATATTATATATCTCTAAAATGAAGGTATGTGACTCAGCGTTTTGAAATGCTTTTAGGTGTTAGATTTCTCTTCCACTGCTGAAAGCGTGATGTTTGGTTTCTGCTTGCGTGGACTTCCCACCCTCCTCTCCCCATTAAATCCATGCCCACTGATACACTTTTCATTTTGTTTTAAAGGACTTTGCTTTTTCACTGCAGTCTTTGCTACAAGCCCTATATTTCTTTCACTTGCATCAAGTGAAAAAGGAATCTACAACAAAAGAAACCACAGTATTTTGTAACATCCTGCCTCATTAGCACACAGGCTGATGGAGGAGTTTAACTATCTCATAGCTGGACACTGTTTAAGCCAGTGGTAGCAGCGTTGCTTGGCATGCCAAAGGGACCTCTGGCATTTGTTGTTGGAAATGTGGGAAAAAAGAGTCCTCAGAGTCACTAGAGAAGAAAGAGAAGAGCATTCCTTGGTCAGACTGAATGGATCTTAGATCTCCTTTCCAGGTCTTCTGCAGAACTGAATTTGGAAGCTTGTGCTCCCATTTCTAGTTGTGAAAGTGGAATAAAGTCCTCTTTATCACAAGACCATCAGTTTGTTCAAGGCAGAGACTCTCCTGCTTTGTTTATATGGTTCCACAAACAATGGGGAAATTTTTATTGCAACTTATAAGTGTTGTCTTAATCGATTAAGACATTTAATAGTAAAGAAATAAGTTCTCCACTCAGTTATAAACAGTACACGTAACTTTGCCCTTAATTATTTTCAGGAAATACCAAAAGAATTTGAATTATTAATGATCTTTCATCTCATAAAGGAGCATGTGAAAACAAACTTCCTGGAGGCAGAGATTTTCTTTCCTTTGCTTTTTGTGCTTGAACCAAAGGATTTCTGCAGTGCCTTGCTGTCCTTGTTGGGAGTTTTTGGCATAGTTGTGTATTGGTGTTCTTGCCAGTGCTATATATGTATGCTTTTTTTAATGGGGCTTAAAAAGACTTATAAAAAAGAAAGAAAGGACAAAAACGCAATACAGTGCCTTTACTCCATAACGCTTCCTTGGATTGGTCACTCAAGTTCCCTATGATTTTGTTAATCACACATTTAGGCAGACTTTGAAAGCTTTAGAAACTGTTGTCAGGAGGTGGTGGTGAAATTATATGAAGCTGGCTGTGGTCACTGCATCAGGAATCAGAGGAGGGTCACTAAGATGATCAGAGGGCTGGAGCACCTCTGCTATGAAGAAAGGTTGAGGGAACTGGGTTTGTTTAGCTTGGAGAAGTAAAGGCTCCAGGGGGACCTCATTGTGGCCTTCCAGGATTGAAAGGGAGCGTATAAACAGGAGGGGAACGGCTGTTTACAAGGGTGGATGGTGATAGGACAAAGAAAAATGGTTTTAAACTGAGACAGGGGAGGTTTAGGTTGGATGTTGGGAGGAAGTTTTTCACACAGGGTGGTGAGGCAGTGGCACAGGCTGCCCAAGGAGGCTGTGGATGCCCCATCCCTGCAGGCATTCAAGGCCAGGCTGGATGTGGCTCTGGGCAGCCTGGGCTGCTGGTTGGCGACCTGCACACAGCAGGGGTTGGAAGTGATGAGTGTTGTGCTCCTTTGCAACCCAGGCCATGCTGTGATTCCATGAGTTAGGTGCTGGCACACTGCAGCCACACCACCAGAGTTCAGAAGCACCTGTTCATGAGCAGATGCTTGTTTGCATGCTTACAAGTATGCTTGCTTATATAATTCACATACATATACACGTAAACCACCAAAAGCCAGATGCAAATGCAACAGCTCCTTTGCAACCCAGGCCATTCCAGGATTCTATGAATGTCTCCTTTTCACCTCCCACTGTATTAGTAAGTCCTTCTGCACTGCTTGTTCTGATTACTGCTGAGTACTTCTCTGGAGTGAGAGTGGCATATTCTTACTGAAATCCTTCCTACTTAGAGCTGAGTAATCTGCTCTGCTCTGCCCTTCTAATTGTAAGTACGTCACCATCGTGCGCAGGGCATGAACTCTCCTGAAAGCACATTGATTCAAACCAGATTTAACTAAAGTTCACTTGATTTAAGATCTCAGTAGAACCCAGAGAAAAACAGATTTCTGGGGTAATTCAGGCAAAGATGTTTCAACAGCCTCTAACAGAGGCTTGATCTCAACAATTTCATTCATTTGCAGCAGATGCCAACTCTTTTAGCAGGTTTTTAATTAAATAGCTTTGTGTGTGGATATGAGTAAAAAGCTTATTTGCAATACATGTACAAGATTGACTGTGTAACCTAAAAGCTGGATGATTGGAGTTAGTTTCTTTTTCACCATCTCCATTCCAGCCAAAGGGAAGCAGAAATCCCAGTGCATGGCTGCTTCCAGCTGCAGCCCAAAGGGAAGTAAGTGCTCAGTGTCCATAGAGGAGGAGGTTTGGAACCCTGCTGATCCTTCAGCTGAGCCATTTATCTTGGAATGCAAACACCAAACCGTGCTCAATAGAGGCATATTGACTTACACTGAGGCAGAAGGGTTTTGATGTGTACCTGATTTTCTTCTGAAGGTTTAAAATCGGTATCCAATGTAAATAGAGGATTTTCCCCCATTTTTTTTTTTAAAGTTCATCCTTCTTTTTCTTGCAAGATACTACTTCACAAACTGGCATGGGACTAGTGAAAACGAACCCTCAGTGTGGAGGCATACCCCAAAGAAGTCAAAGAACTCTTACGACAAGAAGCTGGCGCCGGAAGGAACCCCAATCCTGGATGCAAACTCATTGGAATACATCTTTGCACAGGTAGAGAGTTGCATGCAGGGGGTTGTGCAGTTCCACCCACCTGAAAACTATTTGATCCAGTAGGAATTCTCTGCTTAAAAAAAAAACAACTATTTTCCAACTGTAATATATGTTTAAGCTTATCTGTTGGTGATGGTTTACTTTCACATTGTGGAGAAATTTGCTATGTAAGAACAATCCAACCCTATGTGGAACATGTGAAGTAACTGCCTTACAGTCCAGGAAGAGCTAGGTTTTTACAGCACACTTCCTTTAATATTAACTGTTTTTTTAATAGTTATTCACTGTGGCATCTACAGTCCAGCAGATGAACAGTAGCATTACTAAATCTATGATATTGTGTCTGTTTAATGAGTCTATTTTACTGTGTGGTGTTAAAAAATTGACTCATAATGCCACTGCCACACAGCCTGCCTACGTGCAGTTCTTCTCTCCTGCTGTGCATCCCAGTTGCTGGCAGCATGCTGCTCATTCCAAACACATGGGGTTCCTATGTCAGAAAGCTGTGCTCCCCATCAAAAGAAAGGTTATGTACACACCAGTGGTTTTGCAAATCAGGCACTGTGGTTTCGGCAATGGGAAGGGAAGTGGAAGATTGAAGTTGATGAAGGCTTGTGAAATGAGCAAATTAAACGCACTGGAGAAAAACATGATTGCAGTTAGTTCTGAGTACAGCAGCTACGGAGTTTTCAGACTGAAATACGGTTGTGTCCTTCAGAAGTGAGATGGCATGGAGCTGCTCCAGCAAACACTCATTGTTCTGTTGTGAATCTACAACATGCGTGAAGTAATGAATATTTCCAGACAAGATTGTGTCAGGCTGAGTGTTACCATTGGTCACCACATTTTCTAAAAAGAGCAAATAGAAAAGTGCTCATGCTAGTCAAAGGCACAGAAATGTCTGCGTGCTTTGATGACCATGTATGTTTCTGACTGTCTGAAGGCTTTGAGCTGTGGCTTGAAGAATGAGTGCATGGAGTTCACAGGGAGAATTAGGTGATGAAGGAAAGGTAAAATAGAGAGGGAAAGTATTCATTGCATACAGAAAAAATATAATGATGGTGCTAGAAGGGTGTGCTTTAGTTAATTTAAAAAGGAAAAGTGAATTTCTGTGTAAAGGAAAGGGGGCTTGGAAGGGTCTCTGAGCAGTGCAGGTGTTCTGCATGGGAGTCTACACACTTTCTTGGTGGAAAGCCTAAGTGCTGGGGATGAGAGGAGATGACACACGTGGTGATTCCACCTGTTCCACAAACAATAATCGTAAAGCACTGCTGTAAGGCATAAAGGTTGATCTTTCTCAAAGTGGCAGGTTTGTGGAGTGACTATTCTTGCCTACATTGACTGGTCTGAGAGAAGATGGCATCTCTTGCACAACCCTCTTCCCCTGCCTCTTCTTGTCTCGACTTTCAGTTTTTGAGTGACTCTTTCGTTGTGCCATTGGCTGTTAGTATGACAAATGCCAGATGAAGTAACGTTTTTTTCTTCTTTTTGTTTCCTATTAAGGGTCAATATGATTTAGTGAAGGGACTGGCACCAATCCGTGACCCTAAAAATGATCAAGAAGTTCATGAAATTGAAAACGAGTGTCTGGGAATGGCTGTGCTTGCAATCTCTCACTATGCTATTAAGAAAAATGTGAAGCTGCCAGAGCTGCCCAAAGATATCAGGTAAGTTGGGATAACACTGTTGGATATATTGCACTTGGCTTCCAAAAGGGATCTTAAGCATTTTACTTTCCAGTGTCTGACTGTGCTGGGGTTGGAAGCTCCAACACACCAAGTGCACAGTGCTTTGCTGCATCCTGCACTCTGTGAATTACTTTCAAAATGTAAGCAATCAGCACATGTTAGAATTACAAACTTAGGGAACAACATATTAACGCCTAGCATTGTTTTTCCTTCTAGTTATAAACATTATATTCCTGAAACTTTGAACAAGACTATCAGGCAGAGGAATTTCTTAACCAGGATTCGGATAAATAACGTTTTCAAGCATTTCCTTAAAGAGTTCAACAATAAAACCATTTGTGACAGTAGCGTGTCTCCACGCGATCTGAAAGTTAAATACTTATCAACAATGGAGACTTTGACCAAATATTATGGAGCAGAAATTTTTGAGACTTCATCTCTGCTTATTTCATCTGAGAGTGAAATAAATAGATTTAATTGTGGAGACGGTGAGATCATTCCACTCTACGAAGTCATCGTGACAGGAAACAATGGAATTCAGTGGAGGCTCAAGCCAAATGTGAGTATCCCTGGAATTTGAGGGTTACTTTAGGGGGGGCATAACAGCTGTTTAAAAAATGATTTTCTGACACTGTCAGACTGCTTTTATTAATATACTTTTATCCCAAATGCAGTCTGTACAGACGGAGAAAGAGAAGAAGAAAAAATCTGATGGCAAACTCAAAAAGGATGAAGACAGATACAAAACCCGAGATTTGTGGAACAATTTTTCCTATTTTCCTGAAATCACTCACATTGTCATCAAGGAGTCTACGGTTAGCATTAACAAGCAGGATAACAAAAAAATGGTAAGAACCAAACCTGGATAGTTTTCCCTCCTGTGGGTGGCTGTAGTGACCTGGTACTGTTGGGCAAAGAGGTGACAACCTCTCTGGGGAACATTTTCTATTGAGACTCTTGAATAACAGTTAAATATCACAGAATCACAGAATCACCTGGGTTGGAAGGGACCTCAAGGATCATGTAGTTCCAACCCCCCTGCTTAGCAGGGCCACCAAACACACACATTCAGATCAGGTTGCCCAGGACCCCGTCCAACCTGGCCTTGAACACATCCAAGGACAGGGCATCCACAACCTCCCTGGGCAGCCCGTTCCAGGGCCTAACCACTCTCCTTGTAAAGAACTTCCCCCTAACATCCAACCTAAATCTTCCCTCCCTCAACTTGGATCCATATGCTGTCTTCATCACTGTACAAATGCAGAAGTGCTAATTAGAAGAGTAGCAACTTGATGAGGATGGTTATTTCTCTCCATTTGTTACTGCATGCCACCAGTATTTATCAGTTCCCCAAGCTTTTGGTGACTTCTTTAGCTACATTTCTCAACCTGTGGCCTTCCCACACACAGCTTGGATTACCAGAAGCAGATTGAAGATGAGCTCAGGAAGGATGGCAGAGGGACCCTGGGAGAGAGAGGAAGGAAAGTGAGTTCATAGGTACCCAACTGTAGTGTCCTGACTTCTTGGGCTGTCCCTAGGCTTCACATTCCATCCTACATGACTGCCCTACTCTTGAATTAGTGCGGCTTCACAAAGATTGGCACAGGAGCTTGCGTTACAGATCTCACATAGGACTCATGTTCTCATAGGAGAATGAAAGTTTCTAGCCAGTAATAAGTGAGGAGGGTAGAGAATGGTCACTGTTGGCCTTCTGAGTGATTTTCTGTCATGTTTCTGAGCAATTTTGTGCCCACTGTGAAAAAAACTTCTGGATGTTGAAACCTTCCTGCTTTAACAGAGCTGTAAGTATTCTTGACTAAAATATCTTTCTCTTTTAGGAATTAAAACTGTCCTCACATGATGAAGCTCTGTCGTTTGCATCGTTAATAGATGGATACTTCAGACTTACAGCAGATGCCCACCATTATCTCTGCACAGATGTGGCTCCTCCACTGATTGAACACAACATTAAAAATGGTTGCCATGGACCCATTTGGTTAGTGAACTTGTTTATTTTACCCACTTGGATAATTAGTCTTCTAATTCTGCTGCATGTTGAATACACCGAGGAAGTCTGACGTTTGGTAGGTTTCTGTAATGACCAGAATTAGTTACCAAAAGGCTGTCAGACAACTTTTGTTACTCCTGATCCATGAAAAAAATCACCAGTTCTTTCCTCATCAGTTTACTTATCTATAAAGCCAATGCTTCCTCACGCAGGAGTATTTTGAGACTTATTTCACTAATTGTCACTTGAGCAGACAGGAATATTTCAGGCAATGAAATACAATCTTTCTTTATACTGGCCCTAGGAGTAAGTGGATGGATATACAATGCTTATGTTTTTTTTTATTTACTGAAGGAATTATTCTCCTTTCTGTCCACCTTTTTGGCCTTTACATTTTTAGATGCAGCATATAGAAAACTAGAAGAGAATTTTGCATATGCACTGTGGTGAAAGCAGAATTTCCCCACTAAGCATGCGGTATATCTTTCCTTCTTTGCTCTCGTGTAAAAAAATAAAAATAAAAACATGGCAGTGTATAATGCACTCAAATTATGTTTTAATAATAGTGTAAATATTTTTGAGTTGTGAGTGTATGATTTAATTCCAAATACAGGATTACTCTCCTGTGTATTTACTAATAGGTTATGGATGCAACTGCTCTCCTCTTTTAACGGTTTTCCTCCATTTCACATTGACTCTTTCAGCACTGAATATGCCATCAACAAACTGCGACAGGAAGGGAATGAAGCAGGGATGTATGTGCTGAGGTGGAGCTGCACAAACTTTAACCACATCCTCATGACAGTGACTTGTCTTGAAGGCCCAGAGGTACGTCAGGAGCGGCGTTTCCAGTAGTGGTCTAGTAGTGAGCTGAAGACTGGTGGTTCCCCATCATCCATATTGCTGTGTTTGCATTCTGTAGGGAATCTCTCTTAGCTTTTCCTGACAGCAGATGCAGCAAGTGGAGGACATTTGTACTCATAACTTTGTTTTCCCTCTGACAGAAGTCAGAGAGACTTTCGTGCTCTCTCTGAAAGTATCATTTATTACATCCAGAACACTCCCTTTCGTAGCAGTAAGACTACGTGAACTTGCAAGCAAATTGTAAACTCATCTGCTGGGAAAACAGCAGACAGAATTTGCTGCTGCACCTCATCTAATGCTCCTTGAGCATGGATTTAGTTCTGTGAACGTACTTATAATGACACCAAATAACCAATACAAAAGTCATCCTTCCCCAGCACCGTTGCATGAGCTGGAGGATCTGAAGCACAGCCTGAAATCTTGTTTCTTTGTTAGACAGCCCAGGCTGCAAAAGGCATTCTTGCTGTTTTTAAGTCGAGATTTTGAAACCATGCTCCAAATTTGGCAGTTCTTAACTGAGTAAAATTTGGACTTGTTAGAGGTTTGCATCTTCATGTTGATCTTCTTCCACTCCTGTGAGCCTTCTTGGGATTGAAGGCTACAGGAATTGTGGAGCCTTCTCCTGCACTGTTGGAATTTTAGAGGAACCCAGCGTAGCAGCAAATGATTAACTGGTCCTGGATGTGAACTCAAAGGCTTTATAAATTTATTCACTCCTACAGGTGTTCTTCAATGATCAGTATTTCGCTTGTTTTCCCCCCTCCCTTCTCTAATCACAGATGATAAATAATTCAGTCCAGTACAAGAACTTCCAGATCGAGGTGAAGAAAGGCGGGTACTTCCTACATGGCTCAAACAGGTCTTTTGCATCCTTAAAAGAGTTGATGGATCACCTGAAAGGAC
Organism: Centrocercus urophasianus; assembly: GCF_019232065.1. Classification (NCBI taxonomy): domain Eukaryota; kingdom Metazoa; phylum Chordata; class Aves; order Galliformes; family Phasianidae; genus Centrocercus; species Centrocercus urophasianus. The sequence continues at coordinate 27,615,771 of NW_024884733.1, read as the reverse complement.
AAATCCTTCGCACAGACAACATCAGCTTTACACTGAAGAGGTGCTGCCAACCAAAGCCAAGAGGTAGCCTCTGTCCTTTCAGAGAAATAAGAAGCTTCAGCAATAGGAAGCATTCTTAGTGTCTTCTCCTGCACGCATTCCTGTGTGAAGGTCTTTCATATTACTTATTGCTTCTCTGTAGAGAGGGGGCCTTGTCAAAAAGCAAAAAGTAAGCACCGTGAACAAGGCTTTAGGGGTTTCCCTTTAATGCTGCAAGGTCAGCACAGGATGTTCATGGGCTGGTGCTTCTCGAGAGCCTTGTTTGTATGAACTTTCTAATGACAGCGATTTCCCCTTTTGCCCCTCCACAACTGGCCCCTGCAGTATCGATGGCAGAGGCCGAGCTCTAGATTTGTTTAAAACCAAAATGTCACAGCTGACTCTGAGTCATGGGCTGCAGTGCTGTGTCAAAGTGAGGCCCATATAAGGTTCTTCCTTTTCTCCACTAAGTCACGTATGCCTGGCCATGCGGCCTGAGTTCTAGCAAAGGAGGTTTGTGGCCTGCTGTGTGCTGTGCGGCAGCGTTGGGTTTGGGCTTGCTTGTTGTAACAGTGATGTGCTATTTATTAACATTCACAAAGCAGTGAGGAAGACTTAGACTGGAGCTGTTATTGAGCAGAGCACCCCCACATCAGTGGATTTATTTGTGAGATCAGATTTTAGATGATGAATGTGTGTTCATTCAACTACTACTGCCAACACTTACTAGATCTGTTTGCTAGAAGGTACAATTGTCTTGCAGCTGTATGTTGTATGAAAGAGGAAACACAGTGGGCATGGTTGGGTTGATCAGATAATGGTTTCCTGTTAGAATGAGGGGAATAATTGAGTTGCATTAATTACCTGCTTGTTTAGGTCTTAGAGCAGAGAACTCTGTGGCTACACGTGTGTTTTCCGCACTTGTGAAGAACACTGGTAATTGTGTGAGGCATGGAGAGATTAAACATTTTGACCTGCTGATTAAACTGTGACAGCTGTACTTGGAATAATTAGAACAGTTCAGGGAGTTTTCTGCCCACCTCACTGTTTTGGTAGCACACTGTGTTTCCTTTAGTCAGGATAGTGGCACCTCTGAACTTCAGTGGGGCTTCAGGGTATTATCTTTGCTGTTCCATATTCTGTCTCTTCTCTGATTGTTCTTTCTTTTCTTTTGGAATCTCACAGATATGAAGATATATTTCTCACAAATATAAAAACAGTGCTTTGAAAATATGGTCTGTTACTGTTTGCTTTCTGAGTCCTGATGCACATGTTCTCCACTAACAGGAGAGCCAGATGCACACAGACATTTAAAGTCATTAGATTGTAATAAATAATGTCAGCTACCAAAACAGGAAGACAAAATTATTAATTAATGAATTGTCTAGATCTATCCATGCTTCTCCCTAAGCAGAAGCTGTGCAGGGAAGCAGCAGCAGGCTTTTGAGTCTTTTCCTTCTGTTCATTTCCCATTCCCTAAGTGTTATGCTTTGAACATAGATGTTCCCTAAGCACTTTAAAGAAACTTTCAAGGAGGTGAAGAAATGAGGCTCCAGCGATCTCATCCCATCTGCACACCGAAAAGGGCCATACTTGTAGGCAAAGTGGGGGATGAGTGTTATTTTACCCAAACTGTGGCAATAACAGGGCCTTATATGCAATATCCAGTGCTCTGGATAATGTATGTAAGATTGTATACGTATACTATAAAATATATAGCTCTACTTTGGTGAATTCTCTGTGGAACGATGAGCAGAAGTTACCTGTCCAGGAGTTAAGTCAGTTTCTTCCTTTCTCATTTGGGAATTTACTTTGCAGTATGCATATACAGAAATGTAACTGATTGAGAAAGGTGAACGTATGGAATTATCTTTGTGAAGTCTTCAAGAATATTTTCTGTCCTCACCTTCCAGAAATCTCCAACCTGCTGGTTGCAACCAAGAAGGCTCAGGAATGTCAGCCTGCTTATCATCTAGGGCAGCTGAGCTTCCATCGAATCCGCAAAGAAGAAATAATGCAGGTAGGTGTTTGTGTCTTGAAATCCACCCATCGTGGCAGCCCTCCATGCTCAGAGTAGATAAAATCACCTCATCCTGGCTGGTTGGATATTGCACAAATGGATATTGGAGCAATTTTCTAATGTATTTGGAATGAGCTGCTTGTAAAGTTATTCTTAAAGTATCATGGAAGTCTTAGGAGCTGTTCTTGCTATCTGGGTTGTACAATAGAATATACCTGTCTCTCTTGAAGCCTGACCTACTGGAGAAACAAGCAGCTTTTCCTATAGGGAAATAGAGTCAAAGTATTCAAAGGATCTGAAGATTCTTGGCATTCAAAATCTTGTTTTCCAAACTGATTGTGCACATTGCCAAATTTTCTGATGAGTCATTTGCAGTTAGTGGGACAGTTCACCTGAATAAGCTTTAAAAAACACACAGTGGTTTGAATGCTTAAATCACAGTGACTGTTTCTAAAAATGTCTGCCTCTTAAATCAGTCAGATTTCTTTAAGGCAGAAAGCATTACTGACTGAGGAAAACAGGTATGGATTATATTAATTGTTTTTAGTTTGGTATATTAACAATCAACACTCAGACTTCCTGCAAAAATATCCCAAGACAGAATCCTCTCTTATTTAGAAGGAAATTACATTCCAAAACAAAGTGTTCTATTGAAATATTACTTCCTTTAACTTTTGGAAACACATAAAAGATTGGCTCAGTAGCAGCTTATTGTAAATCAGAGGCCAGTTACTATTTATTCATTTGATGTTTAGTCTAATGATGTTAAATTACACTGAAGCTACTTGATGTTAGTCAAGATGCAATAGCCCTTTCATATCAAAAGAGTTTACAGTGGTAAACGTTCTCAGAGACTACTAGAATGAAGAATAACACGTTGTCTTTGGTTTTTCACTCTGTAATAATTTTAAGCCTGTATGTAGGGCTAATTCTGAGAGGCAGAATAGAGTGCAGGTTCAACTGTATGTGTAAATCTACATTTGTTTGTTTCATGTCCTGGTTTGAAAATACATGCTGTGTTATGCCTTAGGGTGAACACCTTGGAAGAGGGACAAGAACACAGATTTACTCAGGGATTCTCAACTACAAAGATGATGAGAATGAAGGATATCAGAACGAAAAAGAGATTAAAGTGCTCCTGAAAGTTTTGGACCCCAGTCACAGAGACATTTCTTTGGCAAGTGTTTCTTTTTTTCTCTTGAACTGTAAACACTGGGCCTTGCCACATTTAACTGTGGAGTGTCTAAGAAACATAGGGTTGGTGAATGTAATAGGAGAATGGGAAGATGCTGGGGTCTCTCTCAGCAATTTATGCAGTCCAATCTCATGGATCAGCCTAGAAAGCTGATTTTGTGCGCAGGCTGTAAGCACAAGCAAAATGGAGCCAGACCTTGCTGTGGTCTGAAATGCACAGGCATACCCATGCCTGAGGTCTGAACTGTGTCAGCTGAGTGATGGGTTTCAGTGAGGGTGCTGCCACCCACCTGAAGTTACCTCTGTGTTGTGCAGTGGGCTTGGGAGTCTTTCACCAATTCAGTCACTGACGTGGCCTCAAGCAAGTTATTTGATTTGCATTTTGCTTAATCATCTGGAAAGAGAGGCACACAGGGATGCAGACCTTGTGCTTGCAAAAGGGCAGGGAAGAGCTTATGGAACCCAGGGAACAGTGAGTACATCCACAACAGCTCACCACAGCCCTGGTACTGTGGTGGGATGGCAAACCCTGTTGTGGAAAACAGTTATCTTTTGCAAAAGTGTATGTTGTTGCTGTTCCATTTAGTTCACTGCATGGATGGCTGCTGCGGTGATCAGCAGTTTAATGGCTTATCTGCTTCCCTTTCTCACAGGCCTTCTTTGAAGCAGCAAGCATGATGAGGCAAGTTTCTCACAAGCACATCGTCTTCCTCCATGGAGTCTGCGTCCGTGACTTAGAAAGTGAGTTCAGTTAACATCTCTTTGGTGGGATTTTTAAGCAGCAGGCTTCAGTAAGGACAAGGCAGCCATTCAGATCAGAGCTGGCCTCCAGGGAGATGTGGTTGGCTGCTGCCATCTCTTGCTTGACTTTTCAGAGCAGACAGAAGCGGAATTGGAACAGCCAGGCAGCTGCAAAGTCCTTTCCATTAATCAGATTTCCTTTGCAGTGCTTTCTTTGAATACATGTCTTACAGGATGATCCTCCAGGTCAGAAAGCCAAAGGGATGGCAGTAGTGTCAGTACAAACCAGCCTTCCAACAGCAGTCATCTCCCTGGCAAGGCTCTGGAAATGCTTTGCTTCTGGTTGACTGTTATTTTACTACATAAAGTCTCTCTTTGCAGTTTGGACTCTTTGAACACTGAAATAAACTTCCAAGAAGGTGAAATAAATTCTGAGCAGCTTGCCTTGGGGTGGGGGGTGGAAGAAGGTGGCAACGAGCTGACTCAGTTTATCCAGACCCTGGTGATTGCAATACTGACTTTATGCACCTGGTTTTGTAGATATCATGGTTGAAGAATTTGTTGAATTTGGGCCTCTGGATTTGTTTATGCATCGGAAAAGTGAACTCCTGACAACTCCCTGGAAATTCAATGTAGCCAAGCAACTTGCAAGTGCGCTAAGCTACCTGGTAAGATAGAAGCATTGCCTGTAGCTTGCTGCAAGCTAATGTTACCTAGATTTCATGTGCATTATTACTAATGAAGTTCTTTCCTTGGGTAGTGGGATTGTGCATTGTGATATCAGGATATTTTTTTAACATTTACTGTGTTGCTTTAAATAAGGAGAGACTCTTAGAGAGGGTAATGAGCACCTTTTTTTATCAGCAAGCTGAATACTCTTTGTGCTTATGTTTGCCGTTGGTTCCTTGTAGGTACTTGGAAACTGCAGTGTTCCACTTCTGCAGTTTTGCTTGTCGTGAAAAAGGAATGTTTTCCAAAACTAATCAAATTTACAAATACAAAACCTTGCCCTGCTTTTCTCTAGGATAATTTCTTCCAAGCTGTATTTTTGGGTTTCAGTTTGGTGTCTTCTGCTCCCTGATGCTACAGGTACGTCAAGGGCACTTTGCAGAGCTCTGCTCACTCACTGCACTCTTTTCCTGCCCTACTACAGGAGGATAAGGATTTGGTACATGGAAACGTGTGTACTAAAAACATCCTCTTGGCAAGAGAGGGAATTGACACCGAATATGGACCTTTCATAAAGCTGAGCGACCCAGGAATACCAATAACTGTGCTGTCCAGGCAAGGTATGGTACAAGAATTGGATTTTTCTCTTCACTGTGATTGAGAAGGAGAAAGGGAAAAGTACCATCTATACCAACTAGAACTGGCTGTACAGTAAAAGCAGTCTGTTTTTATGAAGCTGAAAACCACAACACTGAAGCGAAGGAGTGTCACTGATGGTTGGAGCTTGTATTTTTTTTACTTAATTTCATCTCAAGACCCAGCAAGGGAGTATAGAAAGAATCTCAGCTTCTGAATGACCCAAACCATGAGCTTATAAAAGCCATGGAAATGTCTGTATGAGAACAGGGATTTCACAATCAAGATTTCCTGAAACTGGACAAATATTTCAGCTTCAGTTTATTGTAGTTAAGCAGCAGTTAGACAAGAATAAGTTGGAAAACTTTTTTTTTTTCTTAAAGTACTTTCATATTTATTCCAAACTGCTTTGATTCTGTGTTTTATCTAAGAATGTGTGGAGCGAATCCCCTGGATTGCACCCGAATGTGTTGAAGACTCAAAAAATTTAAGCATTGCAGCAGATAAGTGGAGTTTTGGTACAACACTGTGGGAAATCTGCTATAATGGAGAAACGCCACTGAAAGACAAGACGTTGGCAGAGGTAAAGCTCCATTGCTTAAACTTGACCTTGACAACTCAGATTTATCTTCTTCAGCACTTCAGTTTCCATAATTCAAGCTGCTTTTGTCTTATACCAAACCCAGGTCAGCTGTACTTGGTAAGGGGCAGATTCCATCTGAATTGCCACAGATTGCAGCAGGAATTCTTGTCCTCGCTACAAAGATGCTAATTATTACTTCACCTTGGTAGTGATTTTCAAAATGCAGCATAGAAACAATTACAATTCTGAGGCTGTCACACCTCTCTTTTCCTAATCCATATCTCCAATTATAAACTGTCTGAGGTTCAGCTTAAAAACTGAAGGTTTTTCAGTTCTTTTGGACGTTGGTTCCAAACTAGTCTCCAGTGGGACAACATATTGCTTGCTCTGAAAGCTTGAAAGAAAAAAAAAAAAAAGTTGTTCTGCTTTGCTCTGGCAGTTTTTGTTCAACACTGCCAGTGCCCTTCAGCCTATGTTCCATATGTGCTTTTTCTCTCTTGAAGTTTTGCTGTGTTGGGAAGGCGATGGAGCAAGGCAGCTGCTGCTTGTCTGAAGGAAATGACTGAGTACTTGAGTCACTGCCTGAGTTGTTTTAACAGGAGGTAACTGAAGGGAACTTGCTGCCCCAGCTGCAGGTTGCTTCATGCACAAGGCAGGCAACCGGGGTGGTTTTGCTGAACTTAGAAAATGTACAAAGCCACCCTCATCCCACCTATGCCCCATCGCTCTTAACTTCTCATTGTTTGCCTGTCTTATGGTGGTTTTCCTTGCTAAGCATTCCCATGTGGCCATGTGTCCCAGTGCATAAGTAAATGGTGAGCCTGGCACCTGGCAGAAAAATAACCTCTGAAAGATAAAATGTTCAGCAGCTGCTAGAAACTGTGTGTTGTGATTGCTCCAAACTGCACCAGGCTCATCATTAATAATAGTTCTCTACCGGCAGGTGACGATTTAGAGTTAATGCTGAAATTTACTTGATGAAGTTAAGAGAAAGTAGTCTTATCTTCTAACGTAGAACACAGGTCGATTAAATAACAAGCTACAATTCATGCTGGAGTTTTCATTCGTGCTTTACAGAAGGAAAGGTTCTACGAAGGGCATTTCATGTTGATGACACCATCGTGCAAGGAACTAGCTGACCTGATGAAACAGTGCATGAACTACGACCCCCACCAGAGACCCTTCTTCAGAGCCATCATGAGAGACATCAACAAACTGGAGGAGCAAAGTAAGGCTTGATTTTACTGATTGGCTGGAGAGTTGGATAGGGAAGTGTGGGTTGTTTGGCTAAAACTGGATGGCTTGCAGGAGCATTTAAACATGGTGACAGTGTCAAAAGAGTATCTTGAATTGGAAGGGACCTACAGGGACCGTTGAGCCCAAGCCCTGACTCCACACAGCACCACCCAACTTCAAATGCTCTGTGTGCTCTCTGAACTCCAGCAGCTCAGGGCTGTGCCCACTGCTCTTAGAAACATTTACTGTAATATGTAGTGTCAAGTACAAAATAGCCTCATTTCCACAGTGATCTTGCAGATATTTTTTCAGGTACTTGTTGCTCCTCTGTGGAATAAGATTCTTGCCCTTAATGTCTGCAAACAAAGAAGCTAGAAGGAATGTGCATTGCCTGTATGCTAAGAAACAAGGCTATCTAATAGCTCAAGTCAGCTTCAAGCCAGTCTTTGAGCTTCATGAAATTTCCATGGGATTCTTGACAGAATGAGGGCATTAACAGTGTTCCTGGTTCATCTGATGTTGTAGTTACAAAGAGAAGCTAACAGAAAATCAGCACATAATAAGGGCAAAACCATACCATCTAGCAATACGTAGCCACAAGAGCTGAATAACTACTGCAGGGGGGGAAGTGGGCTGAGATGAGACTGAATCAGTCTGGACTGGCACAGAGCAGTGGAAGAAATTCCCTATCAAGAAATGGGCGAGGTTTAAATAAAAGAAGCTGAGAGAGTAGGGACAGAGGCACTAATAGCAGCAGATGAACCAGGATGCCCTAAGTGTCCATCAAGACCAAGGCGTCCTTCCAGGGATCTGTCTAATTTGGTGCTTTTCCACTCTCAGACCCTGATATTGTCTCGGAGAAGAAGCCTGTTACAGAGGTCGATCCCACACTCTTTGAAAAACGATTCTTGAAGAGAATCCGTGACTTGGGAGAGGTAAGTAAGAGTAACATCAGATTTAGGTCCCTGCATTGGAAGTGGGAACTGTGACTTTTCCCAGATCAGACAGCCCTTAAGTGCTGTCAGGACTGAGTGTGAAGAGAACTGTGGTAACTTTTGAATGTTTAACACAGTAAAGGGAGGTGTGGAGGTGTCATGAGGAGGAGAAGGAGGAGGAGGTGTGTTTGCACTCAGGGATGGACAGAGGTGCCAGGGAATTCTTGGTTAATCCTGCTGAAAAAAAAAAGATGTATATAGAATTGTAGAATGGCTTGGAAGGGATCACAGGCAGGGCTACCAACCTCCATATCTAATACCAGCCCAGGCTGCCCAGGGCCCCATCCAACCTGGCCTTGAACACCTCCAGGGATGGAAGGGGCATCCACAGCCTCTCTGGGCAGCTGTTCCAGCACCTCACCACTCTCTAAAAAGCACACTGTGTGTGTTCTGTATGGAAGATAAGGAAAGCTTTTGTGGATATCTAGTAAACAGTGATCTGGTTTGTAAATTGTTAGCAGAATTTCAGGTCTCTTGGCATTTTTATAGAGGGGTGTGTATGTGTATGTGTGTGTGTGCATAGATCTGTGTGTGCTTTCCGAATCACAGCAGGAAGATGGGAGTTGTAAATGCCTCAAGTGGAGCATCAGGGACACTCTGGTTAGGAAGTGTTAAGTTATGCTCTTTTCTTTGACAATTAGGGCCACTTTGGGAAGGTTGAACTCTGCAGATACGATCCAGAAGGTGACAATACAGGAGAACAAGTGGCAGTTAAATCTCTGAAGCCAGAGACTGGAGGGAATCACATTGCCGACCTCAAGAAGGAAATAGAAATCTTGAGGAATCTGTATCATGAGAACATTGTCAAGTATAAGGGAATTTGCACAGAAGATGGTAAGTCTTCATGAAGAATACGAAAAATACGCACTAACAGCATAAAAAATGTTCCTTTAAAAATTAAGCATTTTAAAAAGCTTTTTAAGAGTTCTATTATGTGGGTTGAGGTGTCTTTCTTCATGGAATAAGCAGCAACTTCTGCCTGAAGTCCTCCTGCCCATTTTCACACCTAGCTAACTTTGATGTGACCGAAGTTGTTGGAGTTCACCAAATCCATGGAAAGGATTTTAATCACCTGGGCTGGGTGGTGGTCGGTGTGAGCCAGGAGTGAGCTGACAGTATGAGCCAGTTCACAGGCCGCAAAGCCTAGAGGTCATTGGTAGAAGCAGATGTCAGGAGTCACAGAATAGAGCTCCATTGCCTTACACTTAGCATTTAAGAACTGAAGAAAATGTAAAGACCTTTATGTTCAGTAACTGTGCTGCTTGGAACAGGTTCTCTACTAGATTGCTACAGTGACTGATAATGGGAGTTTGCCTGGCTGTGGTCATACAGTGTTGTTAAAGAACAAATGCTGCCACTGCTGTGGGTGTTGTACAAAAGGTTCTGATGTTAATGATGTGAGAAGGGTCACGTTTGTAAATTAACCATGCACTCATTTTTAGGAGGAAATGGGATTAAACTCATCATGGAATTTCTTCCTTCTGGGAGCTTAAAGGAATATCTGCCACGAAACAAGAACAAAATCAATCTCAAACAACTTCTCAGATACGCAGTTCAGATCTGCAAGGTGAGCCTGGCACCAGAGCTTTCTTGTAACTCTCCTGTTTGATTAGTTTAGTATTCACTTAACAGGGTAAGGGATGAGAAGAAAGGAGGCTTGCTTTATGGTCAAAACCATGGCTTTGTCCTCAAAAAACAGTCTCTCAGGTGCTGCAGATGCTATAAAAGGAGCAATTATTAGGTTCCTTCGCATAAACAATGACCATGAGAAGAAAGAATTACAGAATTGGAAGCGTTACAGAGGGAGGACAGCATGAGATGCAAGCGCACACTGCAGTAAGACCACATGAAGCTGTGTGCCTTTTGTCAGAGGCTGTGACTTTGTGATTGTGGTGGACAAGGCAGCTAAAAGCAGCACAGACATCAGTCATTCCTAGCAGCATGCAGAGAGGAACAGTTGCCATGGAGAGAAGGCTCTGAGAGACTGGTTGCTTAGCTGAAAGTTAAGAGGCATAGAGTAGGAACAACAACCTGCCTTAGCAGATGGGGAACCCAAAGGCAGAGTCTAGAAGAAGGATGTGGACCAGAAAAGGACCCTGGAAAGTACCAGCAGAACTTGCGATGGAAAATCTGGATGGAATGCTACTGCAGGAAAAAGAGAATGCTTGGAAGGGAGGTTGGGAGAAAAACAGTGATGTTAAGTATTAGAGAAACTAACCTACAAGGCTTTCTTCTCTTACAGGGGATGGACTACTTGGGCTCCTGTCAGTATGTGCACCGTGACTTAGCAGCAAGAAATGTCCTTGTTGAAAGTGAGAACAGAGTGAAAATTGGGGATTTTGGTCTCACCAAAGCCATCGAGACTGATAAGGAGTATTACACTGTCAAAGATGACCTCGACAGCCCTGTATTTTGGTAATAACAAGTTATATCCCATTTTCATTAACCAGACTGTGCAACAGAATAACTCACCTCAGAGCCTTAGAAGCCTCTTTTAGGTGTCCTGAGGATTTCTCCCATTTAACTGAGAGGCCTCAGTACAGCAGCAAGAAAGAGCACATAGCTGACTAATCTGCTTTTGCATTAGTGTCCTCCTGCACTCAATAATCCACTTCCTCATGATTTTGCTTTTGGTCTCCCTTAGTCTTGGGGTGTTTTGCTGTGTAAGATATTCCTTGTTTACTATTGCTGTGCCATCCCAAGCCTTATGGGCACATTTATGGGGCACAATTATGTGTAAGGAGGATGAATGCAGCACGCCTCCTCAGCTCACTTAGGTTCGATTCACACTGGTTGTGCACCTATGGGTAAATCTTTGCAGCTGTGAATGCAGCTTAACAGTGTCGTGTTGTGGCCACAGGTATGCTCCAGAATGCTTGATTCAGAGTAAGTTTTACATCGCCTCAGACGTGTGGTCGTTCGGGGTGACGCTGTACGAACTGCTCACCTACTGCGATTCGGAGTCCAGCCCGATGACAGTAAGTGGTCGTGGAGGAAAGCGCTGTTAAAGATGCTTGCATCAGATTTTGTTTGTGTGGAAACAAGAAGTGCACAGAATTTATCTTCTCAAAACAACCTTCGTGGTTGCCTTTCACTGCAGACCCTGCACAGAGGCAGGCTGTGCACTTTCACAGTGAGATTGCAGTGGCATCTTAGTGTCAAACTGCAGCAATGTGGCTCAGTGCTGAGGTAGCACAACTGACTCCTGCTCTTTCCCCAGGAGTTCCTGAAGATGATTGGCCCCACACAGGGCCAGATGACGGTAGCACGGCTCGTGCGTGTCCTACAAGAGGAGAAGCGTTTGCCACGTCCACCCAACTGCCCCGAGGAGGTAACACAGCTCCACTGCTATCAAGTCTTCTTTCTTTTACAGTGAATAAGCAGCAAAAGCACCAGGCACACTCAAGTGAATACACTCTCTGTAGAAAATCCTCCATGGCTGCTGGCAGAAAGGCATTTCCACCTTTTTTAAGCATTATATGTAAACGTTTTTCAGCACTGAATTTCCCTCTGCACTTAGCAGTGAAACAAGCTGTTTCATTCAACCTTTAGAAATTTCTCTTTTTCCTCTTCCAGATCGACCAGCTGATGAGGAAATGCTGGATATTCAAGCACGATAAGCGGACAACCTTTCACAACCTGATTCAAGGGTTTGAAACAATTATGAGCAAGATGTAATTCGGTTTTTATACTGTCAGTGCTTTAATGGTGTGTCAAAATATAAATACCCAAGGCCTTTCACTTTTTAACTACTGTAATTTGTATTCTGACTGTGCTAGTGTGTTCAAAGGATCGTTTTTCCAACAGTTCTCCTTTTTTCTTTTTTTAAATTCAGTCAACAGTTGGATCAAATTAATTATGAGGTATGGCAGAAACAATAGCTTCAACTCCTCTTGCACCAGTTACTGCAAGACAGTTTTCTCTTTGTTATGGTCTCGCTCCACTCTGAACTATCCTGATCAATGTGAGCTGAAAGCAGTGTCAAAAATTGCTACAGTTCTCAGCACGTCTCAGTGCAACCTGTAGCATTTAAAACATGTTTGCTGTTCACGCTTATTCTGTGAACCAGTGGATGTAACAGTAGTCATCCTCATTTCTTGTGAAGTTCTGAGGAAGTTTGGAGAAAATTCTGGCTGATGAATCCCCTCCCTGTGCACTTACATTTCAGAAACAAAGGAAAAACGAAAACACTTTGGCATAAAAAAAAATCTTGAGAAAAAGAAAATAATAAGAAGCCAGCTGCAGCTCCAAGCTCTTAAAGATACTTTTAAAGTGTTATTTGATTATCCTATTTCAAACAGTTGAAAAAAAAAAGGCATGAATGAGCATGTATATTTATGCATTTCATTGAGAAGCCCAGTTTCTGGATCAATGTATTTGCTTTTCCCAGCCAGCCTTCCATGCCCTCCTTACCCATCTCTTCCTCCCCCCAGAGCTCTCCCCCCGTGATGTAGCTATTAAGTGTGCAAACACATTGACCTCCAGCTTGTACTGCAACTAAGTGAGCTACAGTGCCATGAGATGTGCACGGGACAGTAATTAACCTAGGGGGAGAGAAAAGACAAACCATGCACAGATTTAGGGGGAATACTCCCCCAGCAAAGAGTAACTCGGTAGAGTTTTGAGCACCAGGAAAGCTTACCTAGGAGAAGGAAAGAACACTTTGACCCTACAAACGTCATCTTGTTATTAGTAGTGCCAGCAGAGGGGTGCACACAACACTTGTTTTTTGTCAGTGAACTTCCTTGGCCAGCATGCTCGTGCATTTTAGCAGTTTGTTCCTGTGAAGCTGCTCCCTTGGCGTAAGGTGACTGCTTTAAACAATAGCATTGGCCGTCGTCTAATTTGACTTACAGTCTCCAGCCTCGTGTTTGTGACATATTCCTCTGATCAGCAGGAGAGCACAGCCCTGTGAGGCTCCCTGGGACCACGCATGTTGTATTGTCAGGACCAGAGCTGGCATTGCAAATGCCACTGAGCCGCACTGCGGCCCCGTTCTGTAAGGCTGGGCTCTTCCAGGAGCACTGGTTTAACTGGAAACCTTTGGCTGACCCATATCCTACCCTTTGGGCAACATTGTTTTTCCACCACACCTGGATTCTGAAAGTGGAAATAGTTCTGGCAATAATAGAAAGACATCTTTAAATATCTATATCTATATATATATTAAAAAGAAGTTGTAAGTAAGAGCGGCAACCAGGTCAGATTTATTTTTACAGTATTACTTGTTGTTTTTTTTCCTGTACGTACGTCGTGTATGAACCCGATTTAAATCTGTAAGCACTTTGTTACTCTTTATACAAACAAATCTAATAAAGATTTTTTTTTCTCCATGTGAATACATTTTTGCACTCCACGTTAAATGAGGCTCTATAACGCGACCTGCATAGGAAGGGTGAGCAGAACAGAGGATCCTCGAAGCTGTGAAAGACCTCTGAGCCCCTCCAGTCCAACCCCAGCCCCTCACTGCTGTGCCCATCACCCTGTGCCCAAGTGCAACCTCTGCATGTCTCCCACATGCCCACGCTGCCTTCAGAACAACCTTCCCCTACATTAAATGGTCACTTACTTAAAGGTAGGGCAGAGGTGGTTCTCCTCCACAGAACTCCACTGTAAATGTGTACCAAACACTTTATTTTCACTGAAAAGGGTAACAAATTAAGAAAGTTGCGTATACAAACAGTTTGAACAAAATATTACAAGTGAACTTATCAATACATACAGAATCCCACCCCCCAAAACGTCGTGTCTCCCATTAACTGTGCTGCTATTTGGCTGTCTTAGGCATTGCTACCTGTATGCAGTGCATGCTGTCTATCCAAACAACACCAGTGAGGGAGGAGAGATTTTGATGTTTAAAAAAAAAAAAGAAAACCAGGAAAAATCTCTCTTCTGGTCACACACTAAAGCTTGAAATACAGTTTAAATTGTTCATAAAAAATAAACACAAATCAGTATTAAAAAATATGTCTTCAGTACTGTCTACCAAACTAGAGATTCAGGCCTGCTTTTACAGTCTTAATGGCAGAAGTGAGTGAATCGGGTCCAAATCAATCTGCAATGGGATTCCAAGGGTCCCCTGCCCACCACGTCTAGCCGTCACAAACATGGATTTCAAATAATGCTTGCTAACTCTTCAGCCAAGAGGAGAAACAGCAGAAAAGAAAGGCTAGCCGAAGGTGCTTCGTTTGTGAGCCCAAAATACCGAGTCCTTAAATACAAAAAGACAGTGAGAGCCACCTGGCTGCAAAGCAGTGCAGGGCTGAGCACCTACCGCTGCCTGAACATGAATGGCTTCTCTTTTGGGTAAGAACCTCACACGACAGGCGAGATGGAAGAAGCAAAGAGAACTGGAGCCAGGATGCTCCACTCCAACAGGGCTTGGATTGCAGCAAACGTCTAAAGATGGCTGGAAAAAATAAATAAATAGAGAGAAGAGCAGGCAGGCAGAACTGAAGAAGGCAGCTGAGGAGAGCTGTAGGGGCACTTCTGCTCTACGTGTGGCTCATCTGCATTCAGGCAAAGCCTAAGAGGTGGTGTATATTCCCCCTTCTGTCACCTCCACCCATCACCTACCACGTTTCTGCAGGAAGGAGGACACCAGGCTGCAGAACACCACCAAGTGCACTTCCAGAGCATTCAGGAACCCGCTGCTTTTTGCTCTTTTGAGCTGGTGCTTTGCTGTGTAACACAGCTCCATTCACAAACTGAACTACTCCAAGGAAAAGCTGTGGATTCTTTGCCCAACGCAGATAAAGGTTACTTCATTGGCCAAATGGCAGCTGTCCAAATAAAATCTCATACTGCAAGGCAGCACGCTGCGTAGGATCGCGCTTTGAACAAACATTTATTGAAAACATCACAGCGACTCTAGGAATACATTTGGTATATCTGCACTCCAGGATTAAGAGGGAATTTTAAAAATATAAGGGTTGTAAATGCAGAAATCTTAATCCTGGGATAAGCAAGATCGAAAAAAAAAAAAACCAACAACCCACATTCTTGAGTTAAAAAAATAAGAAAGAGAATTGCTATTAAGACTTTGTCTTTAACTTCCTCAGCCTGAGGACTAGAGAAAGAATCAGTGTTTTTATTGCTTTCGGCTGTACGCTGCCAGGAACTACAGAGTGAGCTGGTTACCTCTCTGGGTCGGCTCCAGCTCCCCGGTCGCTTTGGTGGCAGATGAAGGACACCCATCCACCCTTCCAGAAGGCAAGTCAGACTACTGAGAAATGGCTAACGGCGTATCGGCGCCTACAGCTCACTTGGCAAACCTGCCTGTTACACAGGGTTGCTCCTCTTGGGATACTCAGAACCCACGGAGAAAGAAAAGTTATTTGTCTGAAGTTAAGGCAGCAATAAATAGCAGAGGTACGCAAGGCTTGCCTTCGCCTATCAAGGCAGGGCTGACTCGTCGGGTCTCAGTAAACGCGCTTCTTCTTCAGCGAGGATTCTGCATAACGCACTGCGGAGCCCTGAGCGTGCTGGCCAAGGTACTCCACTGGGCCAGGTTCTGGGGAGGCAATGAGGTACGAGGAGCCTCGCTTCTCGCTTCTCACCGGAGCCACCTGAGGGCAAGAAGAAAACAAGCGACACATGATCCAGAGCAACAGCATCAATAAATAAAGCTCCGGTCTGGGAACGAGCAAAGACCAGGAGCCAGCAACCGGCTCCAAACGCCCGCTCCTGCTGCTTTAGGCTGGCTATACACAGCTCATGAGTCAGTGGTTGTGCCCTTTCCCTACAAACCGATCATAAATGCACAGGTGCCCGGCTGCACATGCATGTCTGGGAGGGCAAAGGGCTGGCAGGGCTGGAGCCCAGGCTGCGGGATGCATACTGAGAGGTAGCGGCTTCCTGGCCACGCTCTGGCCATCTTCACCCTTTAAAGCACAGTGACAGTGGGACAGCTGGAGCTCTCTTGCTTTTCTTGAAGAGCTGAACAGGTTAAAGTGCCCCAGTATTGCAAGCAAGGTGTTTAAGGACTTGTTATCCAGCCATGCCAAAGCGTGTTTGTGTTGCTGGCCACTTGCAGGCAGGAATTTACATACGGTATTCAAGCGAGGGAAAGAGCAGTAATACTGCTTTGAATCAACTTGGACCGAGGTGCCTCACACCGATGTCCCACAGCAGGGTTCTGGGGGGGGTCAGGGCCCAGTGCCCCACAAGGGCACCAGGTTACACCAGGCTCATACGCAGCTCTTTGGGATGCCTCACAGCGGGCAGTACAACATCCATGGCACTTAGAGCCACAGGAACTACACAAAGAGCTCACCACCCTCATCACCAAGTCTTCGTACATCTCTCTGCCCCCCGTGTGACACTGGTTTCACTACCAAGGGCTGCACCATTTGCCTCACTCTGACAGACTGATGTGTACTCTGCAACCATCACCTCAACCCAACGTGAGCACAGCAGGCAGTCTGGGTAACTGGATCAGGCCAAGTGGGGTTCTGCTTCATGCTGGAATGGGTGTCTTAGAAACCCTAACACATCTCACAACCCAGGAAACTAATTCCTTTATCAAAAGCACAGCTCTGCTGACCAAGCATCTCTGAGCTAAATGTTCCCTAGCAAACCTCTGGAGCTTCCCTTGCTAGTTCACATTCACAGCTCAAGTTACTCCTTGCAAGAGTCCAATGCCACTTTAGATGGCACCTGTCATTACCACAAACAAGAATTTGCTTTCAGAAGGATTCTGCTTTTCCCCAACACTTCCTGCAGCACTGAGGACATCACTGTGCGCTTTGCAGCTCCCAGAATATGAATTCTAGAGCCCTGGGCACACAGCTCAGAGAAGCAGGAGAAAGTGAGTGCACACACAAAAGCACACCGTCCTAACAGCACCGAGCCTCTCTGGGAGCAGCCTGCATGCCCTCCTCACTGAGAATTATGTTTTAGTTCTAGGAATGAGAGAAGCACTTGCTGTAAGTTATACTTCTGCTCCGCCTGTGCCAAGGGCTGCTCTTGCTCTGCCTTGTATGGCAGCCAGCACTGCACAACAAGCTGCTTAGCATCACCTCAGCGCAAGCCTTCCTCACTGGCTGGAAACAAATGCGAAGGCAGCAGCTTGCTCTCACCCCAGGCTTTCTCTGTGAAGCCGTTACAATTTCCCCAGTTTCCATCACATCAGAGCTGTTGGGAACCAGAAAGCACAACCTGCCTATGGGGAGTTTTACACACTCAAGCCCTGCCCCCCTCTATGCTGAGATATGCCCCAGGCAGCCCACCAGACCTTGCTGGCTGCCCACAAGCCACAGATTACCACAGCTGCTCTGTATCTCCTCCAAGCACAACAACAATCTCACACACCTCCCCATCCCCACTGCCCACGTCCCTCAGTACCACATCCCCACGGCTCTGAACAGCCCCAGGGATGCTGACCCCCACTCTTGTGCAGCTGTGCAGTGCTGAGCGCTCTTTGGGGGAGGAATCTGCCCTGGCAGAAAGTGGGGCCATCACTTCTCACCCTATTGCCCTTCCATGGCAGCACTTGGGCCTCCAGAGCCTCTCACATTCCCATGCAGCCGCTCGGTGGCAGCATAAGACAAACAGGGAGAGCTTCCAGCAGTGCAGGCTGGCTGTTTCTTGGCAGCAGCATTTCATGCCCCGCCAGCACAGGGTCCTGAAGCACCGCACAGCCGAGAGACGAACAGCCAACACAGACGCTGAGAGAAGAAAAGTAATTCTCACCTCAGAGGCTTCATTTTCAAATTCATCGACTCTTGCCTGGGTAGAGTTACAAGCCTGAGCATAATGCTGATACCACTGCTGAACAGCCTCCTATAAAGGAGGAGAAAACCTCTTCCCATTAGCTGTCTACTAAGATCACTTCAAATGAAAACAATTCCTGTGGCCTCATGGGACACGAGGATAAATCAGAGGCAAAGCTCTCCAAGAAGCATCAAAACATGTTTAACACCAGTGATAAACCTCAAGTCAAACATTTAAAGCTAAGTTAAGTGCTTTGGAGATACACAAGGCACTGCTGCCTAGACAGGGGTGTAAGTGCAACATCACTGCTGTAATAGGGAAGGGACAGGCAATATGCAGAGAGATGAACGATGACAAGTGGCATCTCTGGACCTAAGTCACATCACTGGAGCCCTTTGTACATCTGATACCAACAGTAATTGCACTAATACTACATTACTAATTTTTTTGACAGGAATTCAAGGATTTGTAGATAGAAACTACCTACACAAAGTACCAAAATAAAGCCAACGATTGGATTCAAACAAAACCATTCAAGATGATGTCAGAGCTCACACGATACAAAACTGCCCATGGACATCCCTCCTGCCCCTCTAACCATCACTGTCACCGGGTCAGTGTAACTGGGAGCCAGGCCCAGCCCCTGCAAACTCCCTGCTGCAGCAAACACTGAGCACTGACCCCATCCCCACCAACCTCCCTGCTCAGGGGACTCCCTACTACACAGAACACTCAAGCCCACTTGCTCGCTAGCCCCAAAATGTTTGGGGTGAGAGACTGTCTTGCTGCCAGCCTAGGAGCAGAGCTCATTTCTGTCTGTCTAATGAGGGGTCAGGAAACTCAAAGGGGGAGGTGCTGAGACAGGGCAGGAGGAGTGTGAAGCACAGCCAGGATGGGGGTCTCACAGCACACCCAGGACTTCTACACAGAGCATCTATACTTGTTCAGCATAAAAGCGTGTTTCTACACTGATTAGTGACAGCCAGTGAAAATGTGGAAGTGTTGTTTCACAGTGTATCAATGTCTGCAAAATCCTACTGGAGGATCTTGGGGATGCTCAGAGATCACACCCATGTCTGTAAGTACTTGAAGGGAGGGTGCAATGAGGATTGGAACCAGGCTTTTGCCAGCGGTGCCCAGTGCAAGCCCAGAGGCACCTGGCAAAATCTGGACCCCAGAGCAACCCCTGCTCACCAGGCAGCACTGCTGAGCTGGGCAGTGCTGGGACTAGAAGGGTGCTGGGGTCTCCTCCTTGGACATCTCCAAACCTGGATGTGGTGCTGACCAGTTGAACCCAGAGGTGCCCCCACTTCAACCATGCTGTGATTCTGCATTGTTCTCAGAAATAGGACAAACTGATCTCCAGAGCAGAGGCAGCCCTCCAGCACAACGGCTCTGATCACCAAATGGTAAAAACAGTGAAGAAACACCCAAGCTGTGAATCCAGCAGGCAAAGGCCACAGACATTCCCAAAGCTATGCAATGACTTCTGCCACACAGAACATACTCTTCTCTGGGACACGGAACATGCTCATCTCTGGGGTCTAACCAAAGTTCAAGAAAACTTTAAAACTGTCTCAGGAAGGGAAAAACTTCTGAAGAGAGACCAAAGACAAGCCAGGAGTTGTATGAGAACAGCTGTTTAGTTGACTGTACTGAATTCAGGTTCTCAAGAAGCAAACTTCCCACAGTAAAGACCCTGCAGCAGAACGCACTGAAGCTTTTTCTGACTGCACCACTGAAAGGGAGAAACTATCAGCAGTGAGGACTTACAGCATTCACCCAAAAGAAAAGGGTGGGCTGTGGCTGCAGGGGAGCCTAGGGACAGCTTGAGTAGGGCTCATGGTGTTGGGCAATCTGTTCAACCTGTTCAATCTGTTGCGTGCAGGGCCGTGAGACCAAGGAGTGCACTGAGAGCAGCTCAGGCAGGGATCTCTGAGCAGCCTGCCACAAATCCTGCTGCACAGCTCCAGGTGACAAACCACTCACCAGCAGAAAGCGCTGCAACACAACGTACCTGTGTGTACTCCCCGTGCTGCTGAGCGTAATTAAAGTAATTTTCCATTGCATGTTGTGATGTGGTTCCCTGAGACACAGCAGCATCCACGATGTTGTTGGGCAGTCCGCTCTGCTGTGGTGGACTCGAGGCTTTGCTGGCAATTGCTGTTTGTAACACAATGAACAGGCACAGCTCATGCAAACTGCACAAACAGGATTGCAGTCTTGTTCAGCAATGCTCTGGGATTACAACAGGAATCTGCTACTTCCTATCAGACTGTGCTTAAAACTAATCAGTGCTATGAATAATTGACAGGATTTCTAGAAGGTTATCTGCATCAGCTCACTTACCAACTCTGAAAATGTACCCTCCTCATGTAGGGTCAGGACAGATTACGTTGTAATTTTAAGACAGAATTCAAGGTTTTATTGTGTTGTGGCCACTGGAATGACCTGCTAAACACGACAGTGATTTGCCACATTCTGGTTGAGGAAACTTTCCAATACAACTGCTGAATGTCTGCTTACCTGGAAGACAGATACCAGGCAACACGCTTGCCAAATTCAAGTAGGGGTTGGTACTAAGGCGGATTTCTTTTGGCGGTTCTCCTAGCAGAGAAGTCTGTTTTTTCGAAGGAGGCTGTGAAATAATGGAATAGATCAGTACACACTGTAGTCACACATCTGTCAGAAACAGGATAAGCATCCCAGCATGATTTTGAACAAAGCTTAGCTTGTTCTGGACAAACTTTTAAAATAAATACCGGGGACAACAATCTGGATGCACTGCCCACATGTTTTTCTTGACAAATGATTGTGTAGGAATGCTTCCCTTCAGACTCTAAGTTACTAAAGGATATTAAACAGCCATCACCAGATTTTGCATTCAAGTAAATGAACACTAATCACTCCAGATAAGGGAGGCAACATTCTGTTTGTTGGCCAAGACAAAGTCAGCTCTGGTCACCCGGAGTCAAAAGCAAGTGAAGGACAAATGAACCCTGGACTGGAGAGATGACACCGTCCTCGATCTGCCATTATAACACGTCTTACCCATCACCTATTTATAAACCCTTACTTTCAAAGAGGGAAATGTTAATGAGTGGAAATGAAGCATCAGAACTGAGTCACTTCTCCATGCCGCCAGCAGTGCTTTCTTCCCTCCGAGGTGCCGCAAAGGGAACCCACCAGCACTGCATCCCCCTGCCAGGGAAGGGCTCTCTGAAGAGAGATCATCTGCAGCTACAGACAAACAGTGCGATACGGGAGAAAAGCAAAGCTCATTCCGAGGGAAAAACCACTGCCAGCAGCTGCTGTTTTCAATAACTGAGTGGCTGGGTGGGACAAAACATGACATTAGTTGCACAGCGTTCAGAAAAACAGAACTAAGGATGAGACAAGCAGTGATGGCAAGCTGCATAGTCTGCCTGGAATAACAGGGCTCCGAGATGTTTACACAGCATCCTAACCTACACTTAGCTTGCTCGTTTTTTTCAAAGCTCTTTAAAGAAAAAAAAAAATCCATCACTTCGCAGTAAATTGGTATTAAATCACCAAACTGCTCAAAAACCAAACACAAGAGAGGTGCTTGGGGTGGGATGGCAGCTCACTATCAAGGATCAGGACTTGGGTGACTTGCCACAGAAGAGATGCTCACTTATTGGGCTGTCTATGATGCAGAAAATGAACCACTACATCTACAGGGATTTTCCTGATAAACACTGTATTTACTCATTGAAACAAATGGAATATAGAGCCATAGAATCACAGAATGGTTTGGACTGGAAGGGACCTTTAAGATCATCTAGTTCCAAACCCCCTGCTGTAGGCAGGGATATCTAGACTGCTCATCATTTCATCACATTCCCTTTTCACTAAAGGAAGCACTGAACTAAAGTACTGATTTTATATGTGCTGCATATTCTATCTCTGTGTATCCACCCATAAGTAAAACTCCACTTTGTCACAGCAAAATGGGATTTTACAGGTTGCTTTCTGAAGCAGGATCAAAGTAGGCACCAATACTGCCTACAATCTGATCATGTCAAGTGCTTCAAAAACACCAAAGCAAAAGTGAGATGGGATGCAAATTAAGCAAGAAAACATCAAAATACATATGTACATTATTAAAAAAAAATGTAACTGCACAGACCAGATTCTGTTAATGACAGGATATGCTGAAAAAATGTCAGTAGACCATTTTAGCTCAGGTTAAATCTACGTCATCCCCCCCCTGCCTTCATGGGAATGAATATTAAAACTAATTTTAGATTAAGGAGATGTCAGCTGTGGCTAAGGGGATACAGAGCTCACATGGAAAATTAACACACACACATTCATTTGTATACATACACCGTCTGGAAATTGAAAGGCCCTACACCGTGCCAGCACAATTGCTCCTGATTAGTCATGAAATTCAACCACAAGTCCAATTTTCAGTGTTTAAAAGGGACGCTGCCCTTGAGATAATTTCATCATCAAATACTATGAAGCACACACATGGGGGAAAAAAAACCCTTCAGCGCTGTAAAAAGATTCCTTTGTTAATTCATTTGGACCACCAAAGAGCATTATTGTTCTCTCTCTATAATTCATAACTGAAATGACCTCAAAACGTCTCATGAACGATCCTGTGATCTGACAGATTCTACAGTGAGGAAATGCAAAGAGGAGCTGCAGTTCACACTGGAGCTTAAGGAGAACGCTTGAGGTTAAGCGATGAGAAGCAGCAGAAGAGCACCAGCACCGCCTGCGCAGCCCTCCTTACCCCCAAACTCGTGTCAGCGCTTTTCAGCTGGTTCAGTTGATTCTGCTGCTTGGCGTGGCCGGCCCGCAAGGCTCCTGCAGCGATGTTGGTTACACCCTGATGATACGGCTGCGATCCCGAGACGACTCCTTCAGCAGTCAGTGCTTTATCCGGAGCATTATTTTGCCCTGGTATGGCTTGCCCAACAATGTGCTGATTTGGAAAGAATGGCAACAAGCCCATCCCCGCTGCTGCTGCTGCTGCTGTTTGAATTGGAGGCAGATTAGATGCTGCAGTCAACCATAAATGGAGAAACTTTTCTGTTAGACAGGATTCATCAGTACTTTTTGCTGGTGGCTCTTATTAAGCGATCCAAAAAAATACACGTAGAGATCTACTTCACAGCTATCACAGAACACTGACTTCTGGTTATAGACTTTATTTTTCTGCCATATCGGAAGCAAACTCTATTGAAAGCTAACTTTATAAAAGAAAACCCTGCGTTCTCTCATTAACACCCATCAGAATTAGTTACTCTCCCTAAAACACTTAGCAACAACATCATAGAGGATCCTACGCAGGGAAAAGCCTCCAACTTCGACTTGCATTAGTAAAATCCTTCACAAGTGGAACAGCTAGAACACATTCTCCAAAATTAAAATCTAGGCATTCAGAATGGGTTTCTTTCTGTTTCCCAAAGAAGGCAGCTCTTCCCTGCTCCTGGCTACTGCCATCATTCAAGCTGCCTGTAAAACTGCAGAGTACATGGCCCTCAGTGAGGAAAAAGAAAGATGTTCTAATCACAACTCATCTTTCCTCATAGAAACTGAGGGCATCACTAGTGCAGGAATTGGCTTTCAGAGCTGCTATCTGCCACAGACTGGACATTAAAGCTGCCCTGCTTAATGAACTGAATGCAGAACAACTATCTGCAGTGCTCCTTCAGCTACTCAGGTTTATCTTCTTTGAAGCAACAAACTCCAGGATTTTGAATAAAAGCACATTCCAGCTGTGCTAAACCTCTAGTAACTGAATAAGCAGAATTTTCAACCGTCTGCAAATATTCAACAAATGCAACAGAGTACTCCTTCTTCCCTGAGTAAACAGATGAGAAAATCCAGGCAACAAAGCGAGGCAGTTCAAGTTCAAATGGCCACAACCTGCTGAATCAACAGGCTGAAGACAGCTATATAGCAATATACCTTGTTAACCTGTGTAATTCTTTGGCTAGATGACTTGCATTATTGTCCAGCTCTATGCCTACCTTCCTGTCAAGTAACAAGGTTCAAACATAGTTTGCTTTTGGCAGCGTGGGAGAAAGGAAGATGCTCCATTTCAAGCTGAGCATTTGTACTGACTTGGTATGAAATAAAAGGTCATTTACACTTGAGAGCTTCTCCACGGGTTCCCATGCCTGAGCTCACTGATGGCATTACCCCTATTCCCAGCACAGTCTGCAGCAGCATTGTTGGAGGCTCTCCCAGCAAACCTGGTTTCTATAAGGAAGAACAGAAAGCCATGTAAATGATCAAAACCTGTCTGCAGCTATTTCTTTCACATTCAGTTAATCTTTTCACATACTCTAGACAGTCAAATTACGCTAGATGAGAAAAATACCAAAATACAATGATTTATCATTTCTAAGAATGTCCAAAGACAGCTGGAATTAAAGTGATGACCTTACACTATTGGCCTGGATGTTCTCCATCTTCATCAGCTGCTGCTGCGGCAGCGGGAGGTGAGCAGGGCTCTGCAGCAGCAAGTTACTCGTGTTGCCCAGAATTGAATTCTGTGAAATCAGTACAGTTGTCAGTTAGCAGTCATGGAAAACAGCACAATTCCAAAACATTCTCAGATGATCCTGCTTACAGAAATTCAAATTAGTTCCTGAATTAATACGACAAAGGAGAGCAGCTATTTCCTCCAGAGAACTAAATTAGAATCACCAAGGATGGAAAAGGCCCCCAGCATCACCCAGTCCAACCGCCCAGCTATCACCAGTCTTTCCCACTGAACCTCAGTGCCACATCCACACCTTCCTTCAGCATCCCCAGGATGGTGATTCCCTGATCCCTGGGCAGCCCATCGCAGCATCCAACCACTCTTTCGGAGAAGAAATTTTTCCTGACACCCAACCTGCCCCTCCTGGTTCGTTCACACTTCAAGTTCTTTCAGCCTCTTCCTCCTAGCTCTTTTTTCACCTCATAACCACAAACGCATTTTCTGATGGCTTCTAATAAAGCAAAAGTATACTCCAAATAGAATCCAGACTCCAGTGGCACCCTTTGGTCTAAGCCAGCAAGGAAACCTACCCGTGGCCTGAAGCCTCTGCAGAGAGATGAAGCAGAGATGGAGAGCTACCTACAGCATGCCAACATGAAAGATGAGACACAAGGACTTCAGCAGATTACGAGCTGTGTGAATAAGGACTTCATTGTTTGTTAATGTTTGCATCGTGCCGTGCATTGCGTTTCTAATACATAATCTCCACCAAACATCTGCACAGCTTCCAGGACTCCATTACAATTGGCAGGGACTCTCAGTCCTCGCTTCGCTGCTGCCAAACAGTATCTTTACTTTCAAAGAGCAACAGCCACAAGTTTTTATTCCCCTTCTGTCGGGAGCTACCTACGTGAACCTTTCCTCCACCAAACATTGAAAAGAATGCTTTCCAACAAACATTCATTCAGAAGATGACAACTTGTTAGCAGTGCTTTACCCAGTTCACAAAATACTAGTATTTTCCAGTCAAAATCCCTGGAATGCTGGTTGCTACCACAGCTGAGGCACCTCACCAAGAGCCTTGGGGGCACCACTGTCAGACTGTGCCACTGCTACACCCCATGCTTTGTGTGTAGGCTCCAAGGAAAACTTACATTCATTCTGGATCCCAAAAGCACGTTGTGAACACAGCCTTGAAACTTCCTGACAGCCACTCCTGAGAGTGATCTGCCAGGCAAAACACGAGTTGCCACATAGACCTTTCCGTATCACAGTGCAACAATAGATACACACAACACTAACTGTCAAATCACAACCAGCACAGCCTTCCTTGTGCCCAAAATTTCCTAAACAGCATGCTCAGCAACACCAGGTAATGAAGCTTGAAAAGAAGCTCTCAGGTTGTGTGGCTTTGCATATCAACACTCCTTGCAGGTATTGTCAAGCTCTGGTTGTATCTCTGTGTAATGAGGTCAAACCACGAGGTAAAAATCTTTCCAATATGGTCTTCTCTTAAAGAAAAACAAAAATCCTTCAATTTTTCCAGCTCTTTAAAAACTGTAACAGTACACCAAATAGTGTATCTTATGAGTTACAGTGCTGGATACTGGAGTAAGAAACATGAAGTTTAAAACAAAGGCCCATGTATACATTAGTTCTGCATCTGCTATTTTAAGGGTGCCAGTGATTTCCAGCAGAAATCACCCATGGCAGATCACTGTTCCCAGTGCCAATGCATGTTCCTTCTTCCAATGAAGATGCATTAGTTCAACTGGCAAACATTCAGAAGTAAAGATCGGATCGGTTAGATCCCTCAGATTGCTCTCAGCTAACAAGGAATTAGTGAACAGCTGGATGAATTAGGAGAACACGTCACTGTGAAAGTTCAGAATGTGTTGTTTTGGCACACGATAACCATAACTAAGAGAATTTGCAACAAAAAAGTTAGAAGTCACGCTACCTCCAGGCTTGAAAGAGTTCTGCATGAATAACCCACTTGTTCACGTTTCTCTCTGTTCAATCTCTTTTTATCAGTTATTCCAAAATGCTGTCCTGGAGTTATGCTAAGAATATTTGTTCCTACCCATTAAATTACTTTACAGAACTCTGAAAATAAAACAACAAGAACAAGATACAGAGGAAACTCAATCAGCATGTGACTTGGGGGGTGGAGGGAGAGTCAAGTCAGGACAGCGTCTGCTCCTGCATGCTGCACACTCCATTTCAACACAGTAACAGCAGTGACCCGGTTCTTTGCCTTCTGAGAATACTCTGAAATAAGTCACTGAATAACAGAAAAATGTGTCTAATAGAAAGGACTGGGATAATCAAATCACTGCCAATAAAATCCCAATTACTAGATCAGGTTTGGAGATAATTAATTGACAGGAAGCCTCCTGGAAGAGAATTAGACATGGAAGTCTATCCAAAAAGAAAGCACTAAGTCGTTTGGCTGCAGAACTCTAAGCCAAAACCATTGGATTGTCATCAATCATTCTGTGAGCTGTGTAAAACATGCCTCTCTCCAGCTGTGATTAGAAAACATTCACACTGCCTTCCAAGGAAGCAGAGATTCTCCAAGAAGGGCTCTAGTAACTAAATATACCGATGGAAAACGCTGTTTACATACAAAAAGTACAAGCAAATCATGGTGTTTTTTTTGATTGCACAATGGGACAAAAGTCTTTCTTTAAGATCTGTGCTGTTTGCCAAAAGAACTAGTAAAGCACTGGGCTCTACTTCCCAACGGGAATTTCTGAAACATCAGAAACAGCAAGTGAAAGCAGTACTCAAAGGCACTTAAGAACAATCCCCTCTTGGTATGGAAGGTAAATGCTGGCTCTTGGCAGAGCTGGAGAAATGATAGAACCTGAAGCAAGCTGCTGGCCAGGAGAACTGCTGCAGGGCTGGGCTGTGCCTGTGGGCACTGCTCCAATCACAAGTTCATCCCCAATGTCCCTTAAAGGATCTACAGAGATTCTGAAGTCTGTATGGAAGTTGGATCCAATTTACATTATTTCCAGATAGTCTGAAAAAACCTGAAGCAGCCTACAGCCTTGTTTTCTTTTTTTTTAGACTGAGGAGTAACATCTGCAATTCCTATTTTTATGGCCTACATAGCACACTTCAGTTCTTTCAAGCTTTAAAATAAAAACACATCCAGCGATGCAAAGCTTCTTGGCTTGAAGACAAAACAGTCTCTGTATGAAGCACATACAGACAGCTGAGAGAAAAATGGATGTGAGACCCCAGACCTCTAAATAAAGAGGTTTTTTGTCATTGGTCTCCATGCCAGCAGGTGTTAGCAGATAAAAGCATCAGGTAAGATAAACCAAGTCACTTGTGAACAGCAAGCACAGCCTGCTCTTACATCACCCACCACACAGCAAGTGGTTGCTTCATTCCTTCTTATTTGTTTTGAAAGATTGCTTTAGTAACACCACTTGATTTTAGCTGGAAGTTTTTGAAATCAGATTCTCAAATATTCTTTTTCATGCTGAGATCTCTGGAGAAGTGGAGTTTTGACACCTACCTGGTGGACTTTATTCAGCTGCAGGAAAGGAGGGCTGACTGCTGTGTTCATAAGGTGAGGCAAACCTGCTGCTGCTCCCAGAACTCCTTCAGAAACAAGACAAGAGTTGCAGCATCTTTATAAGTCAGGCAAGTGATCACTTTCATAACAGTTATTCTGTAATTTTTACATTTGATTCCTACAAAACTTTCTGGCACAGTAAGGGGAGCCTTTCCATACAGTCATCTTTGATCTGCAATCAGAGATCAAACATATTTGGCATGAAGCTCCTCTGGAGCTGATGTTTTGCTCAGGGAGGCAGAAATGCTGCAGTTGGTTGCCAGACAGGGGCTTCCCACACTATACACATTTTATATCTTCTCATGTTATTGTTGAAACCAAAAAGCAAGAAGCAGTACAGCATTTTTGGAACAAATTCAGCCATCTGCCACCTGAGACTTCAAATTATCTGCTCCTGTTCCTAATGCTGTCCTACTACTTTCACTGTCTGGAATATGGTGACTGCTTTTACTACATTTGCTCACAGCCACCCTAATGGAAGGCAGGGAAATGATTCTGGCTGTTGCTGCTCTTACTGCTGGGTACAACTCTGGCAGCACACCAGTGAGAAATGACTTCTAGACCTGAATCAAGAGGAGACACTCAGGCTGCAACATTCAACTCCAATCAGATTTAAACTTACAACTGTAACAATGTCTGTGAAGGATGCTTGTTTTAACCTTCACTTTTACTGATGCTGGGAGACCTCAGAGTGACAGTGAGGACCTTTCTAGGTAACACTAGCTCTACCCATCAGCATAGTGTACCAAACCACTTCTGGCTTGTGAAAAAGGCATCTACACAGACATCTTGAAGCTGTCTGCACAGATCTTAAGAGCGTTGGTGTTTCGCTCCTCTGCTGGAATTCCTCATTAAGAACAGGGTTTTGTTTTAAACCAGTTGTAAAATGGCTCACCAGGTTTGACAGCGTGTCCACGCAGCTGGGGCTGCAGGAGGATTTGCAGCATTGCTGGATTGTTAAAACTCTTCATGATCTGCACTGGATTCGGCTCTGGAAGCAATCCTTTCCTATTGTTCCTCATCTCAAATGGAGAGATAGAAAGATGTTAAAAACAGGAGATAGCAATGCATCCATTGACATCTCTGGATAAATGCTGTTTCCTTGAACAAGTTATCCTAAAGAGGGAAGTTTGGACATGCACATCCCACACCTGAACAATTCACTTTTCCCTTTTGTCCCACACAGCTAACTGATGCTGCATCAGCACTGCCTTCACTCAGGCACTGAGTGCTGTTCCCCCAACCTGCCCTTCACTTCTCTGTGTTTCTACTCACACACTTCCTCCATCACTCTCTAACAGACCTAACAGCACCTGGATGATTTCACTCTGTCTCAAGACTTTTGGAGTAGCTGGAGGTCTAAACCACTGCTCTGCATGGCAGTTCAACCTCAGTAATGATTATTTCCCAGACCACAAAGAGCTGATGTTGATCTTTTCTTTAGAAGCGTTTGTTTTCTCCTTCAAACTAAAACAGTGTTATCAAAAAAGGAGAACACAAAAGGTGGTCTTGTCATAGCCTTTAGGTTTGATGTCAGTCTTAGGTTTATGTCATAGCCTTTAGGTTGGATGTCAGGGGGAAGTTCTTCACAGAGAGCGGTGAGGTGCTGGAACAGCTGCCCAGAGGCTGTGATGCCCCGTCCACCCCTGGAGGTGTTCAAGGCCAGGTTGGATGAGGCCCTGGGCAGCCTGGTCTAATATTAGATATGGAGGTTGGTGGCTCTGCACGCAGCAGGGGGTTGGAGCTTCATGATCCTGGAGGTCCCTTCCACCCCAAGCCATTCTATGATTCTGTGATAGCCCTGCTCATCTCTTTTATAAAGAGCTAGAGCTACCCAAGGTAATGCTTCTACTTTTGCTTCTACTCTTATGACAGCTCCTTGTAACACTTACCACATCCAGTTTTCTAGGAAATAATTTGATGTGATGGGTAGGTATAGAAAGCTTTCTCCTGTATCAAGCAGGAAATTAAACTATTTCTCCTACCTTGAAATTTACCTTAAAACTGACAAATTTCTGCTTTAAACCAAAATCAAAATTCCGTTTTAGCTCATGAAATGCCTCCACCTCCATTTACTTCTGTTCCAAATAGGAACAATTTCTCTGGCAGAGATTAAACTTGATGACATCCCAGAGCTCTACCAGCCTTACCTTATATATCTTCCAGCTCTCTGCTTTACCTCCTTGCAATAGATGGCCACGTTTTGCTTAGGAAGGAGACCGAACCGGGCCGACCGGTCAAAACAAAAAAAAAAGCCAACACACAACAAAACCCAAGCAGCTAACACATCCAAAAGCCTGGCTACCTTTCCTAAACAAAGCAGCTGAATGCCTTAGAGACTCAGCTCGCTCGGGGTGTAACAAACTCATTCTGAAAACAGATGTGCAAAACCTTACCATCCTCTGCGCTGCGATAAGCGCTGCCAGCGTGCTTCTGCCGGGCGCTCCTGGAGCACAGTAGGACACCTGCACTCTCCTCCCTTTGATCACCGTGCCGTCCATCGCCTCCTGCACTTTCTCAGCCTGCTCTGCAGTTTCATACTCGATCACTGCAAAGTCACCAATGCAACTATCTTCATCCTGAGCAAACTGCAACAACATTTCACAACACAATTCAACAAAACGGAGAATTTCAGGAGCTGTCTTGAAATGTTTTCACCTGTAAACTACTCTGCTAACAGCTGAGGGATGATAACATCTACCCAAATTAGCCTGTTTCTTTTTGAAGCATTCTAAGCATAAGATAAGCATCATAGCTTCTCATTAGACCTGGTATGTTTGTTGTGTCTCCTTGAACAACCACCACAACTTTCATTTCATGGTTTCATTTCATTTCACCTGAATTATGAAGCGGTTAATTTACATGACGAAAAAGAGGAGAAGGAGAATTTCAATACAGCCACGTGCTACAGCGTTTGTTTTTATTATTACCAATTTGCAGGAGAAGAATGAAGAGTCTTTACTACACTAACAGAAATGTCATTCATCAGACTACAAGACAGCTGCTGAACCACGTAACTCTGCGCACTCCACTGCTGTATTCTGCCTTGTAGAAGGGCTGAAGTCTGTGGTTGAACGCAGTGCCAACACAGAAGATGCCAGACTGAGCAATCAAGCAGACTGCAAAGAGGCTTACTTGTCAAACAATGCTTTGCTCTTTGTTTGCAGAGTTTTTATAGCAGAATGAGCAGATTTAAATCCAGCAGAACAAAACAAGAGTGTGAAAAGGGAGGCTATAAAGCTTTGGCAAAAATATCCAGTCCCAGCTTAGCTTCACTGGGGAAGACACAAAGTACCTACAAAAAACACTGGTTTGCCACTATGGAACTTATTGCAGTTGTAGAGAAAGGAATGAGTTTTCCTTGTGCACTCCCTAGAAGCACAGCAGTAGAAGATAACACACATTCCCCTAAGTCTAAGGAAATGTTGTCTGAGAACCACATATCAACACTTGGATTCAGCTGCTCCTCATAGAACATTCCTTTTTGCAACAGAGAAGTAATCAAATTGGTTTCAAAAATGATAGCTTACAAAAAATGAAATAAATCAGAAAAATTGCTGTCCTGGTTTCAGCTGGGGCAGAGCTCATTTTCTTCATAGCATATAGTAGGATGCTAAGCTTTGGTTTTAGGAGAAAAACAATGCTGATAACATGGTGACGTTTTAGCTGTTGCTGAGCAGGGCAGCACAGAGCCAAGGACATTTCCATTTTTCAGCTCCTCGTGCTGCCCTACCAGTGAGGATGCTGAGACACAAGGAGCTGGGAGATCCCAACCAGGGCAGCTGACCTACACTGGCCAAAGGGATATTCCACCCCATATGGCATAAGTGGCTGGGGGGAGTTGTCCAAGGGCAGCTGCTGCTTGGGGACTGGCTGGGCATCAGTCAGTGGGTAGTGAGCTTACATGCTGTAGGTCTCTTGTTTTGTAAATACATACTGTTATCATTACTATTATTATGTTCCTTTTCTGTCCTAGTGCATAGTTTTTCACCTCAATTCATCAGTTCTATTTGCTCTACCTTCACCCTCCTCTCTGCCCGCTCCACAGGGCTGTTTTCCCTGCCAGCCCTTGCCACTGCTCAGGGCAGAGCCTCCCTTACCTATCAGTACTGCCAGGAGATACGAGGGACAGCTCGGAACACACCACACATCTGTTCTGAGAGAGTTACTGGCAATAAATCTTAAGCCATCATAAGTAAATCTACTTTTCTGCTGCTAACATGCTTCTACTATTGACAGATCTATTACACAGTGAATTTATACAAGTTCTAGGTAGTATGACAACATATCTTCTTGGCTATATTTTTGTCTGGATGCCTGTTTTAAGAAATAGACACCTCTTAATTCCTATCATTTATGGAAACACATATTTAGTGCCATTTACTGACATAGTATAAACGTAAGCACATGCTCCTCATCTACATGAAGTGAAGCTCATGTATTGTTATAATTAAAGAGGGAAGGTAAAATTTTCAATTGCCTTTAACTGCAAGGTAGAATGGTGTTGCTGAAAACAATCTTTATCAAAGAAGCAATATTTGTCTTTGAATTTCCTAATTTAAAAAGAACACTGAGAAGCTGCTGGGGGACCTCATCACAGCCTCAGGATTATCTGAGGGCTAGAAAAATGCCCCAAGCTAAAAGACTTCACAGCATCAATATGTTCAGCTAATTAAAAGAAGACTGAGCAAGTGACTGGATTGCAGCACGTAATGCATTCTCTCAGGAAGAAAATAGCGGGGAGCAAAGGCTCCTCAACCTTGTAATCGCTGAAGTGAGCAGAGGAGAGAGATGTTTAACCATGGAAACATGCAGAAGTACAAAACAACAAGGGATGGGCAGTTACTTGCTATGTATTCATCTCCTGCTATATCTGGATCAAGCAAATATAAGGGTATGCTTTAAGCAATTGCATATGACTGGGGCTCTAGGGAAATGCAATGGCCAACAGGTGGTCAGGCTAGACAGCCTAATGGGCCTTCTGCTCTCAGACACTGAAAGCCTCTGGTTACTGATCCTCGAAGCTAATCCCTGAGCAACCTTCCAAGACACTCAAGGAAACAAAAAACAAGTGAAATCATACCCAACTGCATGACTACAAACAAAGCTTTCTTTCTCTGGCCTGTCTATGCTACTCTGGCCTGCAACACTTCTACAAGCAACATGTTGTGGTCTAGAATCTCGGAAGAAAACCTTTGCTTTGCAAAGGCTAGAAAGAATCTCTCTCTTCTGTGCCTGCAAGTAGCACTTCCATCACTGGCAAGTCCAGTGGTTCCAAGATCCCAAGCCTACAAGTTTCCCAGCTAGGGAAAAACACATTATGTATACATACACACACACACATACACACACACACACACACACACACGCATATCCTACATGAAATGTTGCACTTATGGTGTTCATACTCAGGCTTGCTTTACTGAGCAGTAAAACCATCAGCAATATTCACTTTAAAAGCCCTCTAAAAAATTTCTAGAACGAAATTCAATAAAAAATATGGGAAAGGGATGGGCTATAAACATTTTAGCGGTGCTTAACAGGAGTGGTCTCCTGCAGAACTCCCAGATGGCACATCCAGTCAATGCAAGCTCACGCCAGTAAGACATCTGTACCACACAACATACTGCAATGCACACTCATTCACAGCTTAAATGAAAAAAATGAAAGACAAGCAAGCAGTGCAGGATGCAAACACAGAGCTATTTAAATCACAACCTACATCTTCCAAAAAGTATAAATGCAACATACCTGGCAGAATACAGGTTTATACTGCAGCGAGAAAGCCTGCAACAGTTCTTTCGAATCAGCGAAGTCCTTTTGCAATTTATCTACACAAAGGCACTTGGAGTGAATTAGATTTGTAGTCAGCTGGTTCACATCCATCCACTGTGCAAAGAGAGTGCTCTCATCTAACTGCTTCCCCAGAAGTTCCAGTCTCGCCTTTGCAGCAGAGTCCTTCTTCATATATTCCACAAAGCCATAGCCCTTGGAATGACCAGTAACTTCATTATAGACCAAAAAACACCTCTCCACATTGCCATAAGCACGCACGAGTTCTTCAAACTCTTCCAAAGTAAATGAAATAGGCAAATTGGTAATGCACAGCAAAGCATCTGTTGGCTGGAGTTGCACGGATATTTCTTTTCCTCGAAGAGAGTACTGGTGAAACTTCTGAATTGCATTTTGAGCCTGTTCTCCATTTAACAGAGTAACAAATGCTGAAAGAGACCAAGGAACGTTACATTATTTCTTACTTTGAAAGTAACCACTGCAGCCCACCTCCTCTAAGGAAAGCCCACACAAAACACAAGTGCAAGCCATAATTCTGTCCTCTCCCTCATCACTCTACTGGAGAGGTGCCAGCACTCTACAGGACAGATCTGATGAGATGTCCCTGCCTGTCCCCTGTCCTGTGAGTCAGCACCCTTCTCTGCTGGGCAGCCATGGGATGAGCCACGTACAGGCCCTGGGCATAAGGCCTGGTGATGTTGTGGTCACATTGCAGTGGGCTGGGTGCTGGCCCAGGATGGCTGCCCCCTCACCATGGGGCTGAGGAGCACTGGGCAGAGAAGCAGGGCTACCTGTGGCAATGGAGGGTGGCTGCTCTGCCTGCTTTGACAACTGGCATGGATGTTCCAAGATGGATGATGACATGGTCCATGTTGGCCAACTACTGGCTGTGAAGGAAACAGAGGATGGGGAGCTGGGGCATGAGGCTGGGACAGCCCTTGGGAGGGTAGCAGGGGCTGCCCCCAAAATCAGGCTGCCGTTTCTCCTTCCTTTGATAGCCACAGCCTCAGATGTGGACTGGTCCACACAGCACAACGCTGCCATCCCCCCACTCCTCACCACTCAGCTGGAGACTGAGGACATTTTACACTTCCCATCCTTTGGATGCATAAAATGAAAAGCTGATTCTGCACATGTGTCTAGAATGAATTTCTTTGTGAAGAGCTCCACAGTTTTAAAACATTCTAGCCTGCAAACGAATTGAAATGGGAAAGTTAACCCACAGACAGCATTAATGGTTATCCATTCACGTTTTCCTCTCAGGTTTCATTCTCAACCCTTCAAATGCCACCCTTAAGTGTCTGTGCCACACCGAGGAAACACCACAGTCCTGGAAGTAGATTCACTGGGGGCAGAAACACCACGGGACAGCTCTTCTTGCTGCAGGCTGTTCTGTGGCCTGGGGAGCCCTGCAGCCTGCTTAGCACCCATGTTGCACTGGTGGGACATGGGCCACCTGAACGCATTCAGCAAACACAACCCTCCCTGCATCTCCTGGAGACAGAGCAGGAAGCTTTTTCCATTTGCAGTTTGCTGCGTGTACTCATGATGAGCATGGAAAAAACAAGGAGCCCAGTCAGAAAGGTCCAAAGGAAAGAGATGAAACTGCAGCAACAATGCTCAGTCCAAGAAACTTGTCTGGAACCACAGCCCAAAAACTGTGCTCACCATGTTTTCTTATTCTATATCCAAATTTGGAGTCTGTTGTCCAGAAACGAGTATAAACAACGTTTTCCTCCTCACTACACAATTATCACTTTTGTAAGAATAACACAAGCCAAAAAAACACAAAGCTATCCCAAACCTCAGGGCAGCACAGAATTCACTGCCATAAATCAGATCTCCCTGCACAGTTATTTAGACAATGCTTTTTAATTATTTTTTTTTTCCCTCCTCTTTAAGACGGCATTTGAAGTAAAATTTTCTGCCTCCTTTCCTATCCGTGACCACACTGTGACTACAGGCAGATTTCTGCCAGTCACAGCAAAACACACCGCACTGAAACACAACCGCTTCCTGAAATTCAACTCCAGGAAGCTCTGGTTGCAAGATTATTCTTTAAACAGAAAACATCTTTCATTCCAGATCACCTATTAATCAACTGTTTCGCCTACCATCATCGCCGCACTTGTGAATAAAAAAAAACCCCAAATGAATTGTGAGATGGCACTGTTCAGAGGCAGAAATGCTAATATTTGCTTCCCTGTCTAAATAATCAGGAGTTACAACGGTCTGAAGGAAGATTTCTAAGTAGAATGTAAACATTCATAGGGTGTTCTAAAGCAAGCTCTAATCTGGACTGTAGCTCCGGTCTACAAAGAAAAAGACACAAGTGAAGCGTTGGTGCCAAATGCAATACTTGAGATGTGTCAGTCAAAGGGAACGTGGTTACATCTCCTGAAGCTGTTAGCTTGAACAAACAGACAAACAATGCATTTGCAGTGGGTTTTATGATTTGCACTACTGGTAATCAGATAAAGAGGAGGTGGCGTAGAAATCAGCAGTTTGGCTCTCAAAGAGATTAAAACATTCCTGGGCAATCTACATTGCTCTGCAAGCCAGTGTTCTGACACAGCATCACATATTTCTGTAACAGCACAGTATCTGGTATTCTAGGAATAGTTACATAAAAGATATGGATAAAAGACAACAAATCTTAAAATTGCTCTTAGCCTTTTTGAGCTAAAAACGTTAGGTTTTTTTCCTCCAAATGTTCTGAGATCATTAAAGGCTGCTTCCCTGAGTTTACTGTTATTTTAAATGAGCTTTTGTAATCTTGTGAAAGTCTTGTTTTCACTGAGGGAGATCTCAGAAGATTTCATGGGGAAAGTCTACAGAGCTCCACAAGGTTCCAGTTGGGTCCACAGGACATAGCACGTATCTAACAAAAATAAACACATACATACAAATGGAGCTCCTCACACAAGCAGTTCACACTAAACAAGTACATCCATCACCACAGAGAGTGATGGGCATACAGGCAAACTGTGCCTAGCAGCTTTCTACAACAGGATTACAGTGCTGGTGGATAAGGGAAGAGCAACTGGTATCATCTATATGGACCAGTGCACAGCATCTGACACTGTCCCACACAGCATCTTTGTCTCCATACCAGAGAGAGATGGATTGGGTGGACGGATCACTCATGGCTAAGGCTGGACTGCCACTCTCTAAGGGCTGTGGTCAACAGATTGATGTCCAGATTGAGACAGGTGACAAGTGGTGTCCCTCAGGGGTCAGTACTGGGACTGGCACCATTTAATGTCTCTGCTGGTGACACCGACAGCAGAACTGAGTGCACCCTCAAATGTGTTATACTGGAAGATTTCAAGTTCTTACCTGTTCTTTTATTTCTGTCCACATAACAATACTTTATTTCATAATCTTTAAATAAGTCATGGATTTCCTGAAAGAGAAAAGCACAAGTAACATCAGTTCAATAATTCACCAGATTAAATGCATAACTGCACGAATTCAGCTTCTCTTTTTAAACAAAACTTTCCCAATAAACAGAAAATCTCACCATAGAAACACTATCAAATATTTGTTTTCTAAAGAGCTGGTCACGCTATGCAGCAGTGTTTTCATCTCCTGCAAAGAACTGTCTTACTGAATGTGATTTACTTTCTTTTCCTCGCACAGTCACATAAGCAGAAGATGACACGCTGCTGGCTGCCTTCTGATAAAGACAAATAAAATCACAGTTCATTAAATAGCAAAAAAAGAAAAAAACCAAACAACTTTCTCAAAAGTACAGCTATTACAGTTGAAATTCCAGGCAGACATGAGATATCAGCAACATCACATCGTGCAGTTTACCAAGGGCAGACAACACTGTCACAAAATGCAGCAGCTGCTTTAGTTTCCTCTGACTGCTCAAGTTCACTTCAGCAGTTTTTTTTGCTCACTTAATAATGAATATTCTTTCAAGCAGCAGTGAATCCTGACCAGAGCACTGTGTGTAAAGGATCCTCTGGCAATTACTGCACAGGCATCCAATGGGGAACCAATCCCCAGGGCACTGTTTGCCCCCATAAATTAACAGGGATAGAGCAGGGGAGAGGGAGAAGGGAGTAAGAGTGACCTAAGAGCTGCCTTAGGTTGATCTCACTGCTCCCCAGCATGAGCAAGAAGTTCACATGCCCCACAAACACCATGCTCAGCAGCAAGAATGCAGAGATGGACATGAATCATCCCAAACGAGCAGCATCTTGACATGTTTATTGTTTCAATTGGGTCTCCTACATTGCAGGGAGGCCAGCTGAGTACCAAAACAATCAAGAAACATTGTCTGAAAGCTTCACTGCAGCCCATTGGCAGGACAGCACCTTGCCTTCCAGCACACTAATTCAATACCCGCACCCTGGAGGTTAATTGGGTTCTCCTGACTGCTATCAGGTGCACACCTTTTAGTCCAGGGAACGCCAGTCTCTAGTTTCACCAGCTAACAGCTGTCAAGCTCTGCATTAATAAAACAGGAGAGCACTTCCCGAGCCACCAGCCATCCTGATCAGACGTGGTGAGGATATGGTTTCTGATCAGCAAAACGAGCTGGGCAGACTGCAGGCACTGATGATGGTGGGTGGGAGGCTTGGCTGTCCCACTGACAACTGGAGGGCAGCCCAACTCAGCCACGAGCAGAGATGGCATTACGTGCAAAGTTTTGTGCATGTGAGCTCCACCAGGGCACTGAAGGCAGCATGGCAAGTATTTCTGTTCTGCTCAGACAAAGGGTGATGTATTTCTCTCTTCTTAGTTCTATTACAGGAGTAACATGGAAAGTTTTATATGGAGGATGAACACCAGGAAATAGTATTTCAAACAGCTCTCAACACCGCTGTGAGTCTTTCATGAGCTAGATGATTTCCCAAAAACTGTCTGAAATTACAATTGCGAGGGAGAATAGCCTGCAGCTTCACGGGATAACTGTGAGCTCTCATGTTAAAAACAACAAGAACGTAATGCAATCTTAAACGAGAACCCAAAGTAAGCTGAAGAATGTTAAAAGAGCACTGCCAGCATTTTGGGGTGATGTGCACACGTGGTGGTACAGCAGCTCTCCCTCCCAGGACGGAGCTCTGTGCAGTACTCCAGCAAAGGCACTTTGCACATCAGGACCACGTGAGACAAGCCACAAACAAAACACACCACGCTGACCCTTATGCCAATACGTGCTCCTTCCAATTCAACAGATATTTAGATATCAGTACACAGCCTAAGATTCTTCATAATATTTTCAGAAGCACTAAGCCAGCTTTAGAGCTTGTGGCCAGCGTAACAGAGTCTCAGGCACTTCGCTAAATCTTATCCTGTCTTTCAACTAGAACGGAATGGAGGCTATTTCCACCTTAATTTCCCTTAATGATACACACCAAAGACCCCAGGGTTCCCAAAGGAAGCATTTTGCCCCAGTCCCACATCCCAGCAGTGAGCAGGGCAGGGGGCAGCCAGTCCCCAGGCACAGGAGCTCTGCACCACCAGCTGCGAGGCAGCCCCATGGCACCCAGCTGTCATTAAGCCTTCAATTTCCCTACAGGTGGACTTTCTAAAGCTAGTTAATCTAAGCATTGGGAAAAACTACAATCTTAATAAGAAAATAATCAGAATTGGCAGGAAAAGCAAAACCAAGTATATCCAAGGGGGTTTAAGAGAAAGTATTTGTAAATATGGGCCGGACACACTTTGAAGTATGTTATTTAAACTCATACAAACTATGTTGAAGTATGTTACGTTGGAAGGCCAGTGTTACCTTGAGGTGCACCAAAAAGAGTGTGGCCAGCAGGGTGAGGAAGGTGATCCTCCCATCTACTCTGCCCTGGAAAGGCCACCTTTAGAATACTGTGCCCAGTTCTGGGCTCCCTGTGTCAAATCATCAGGGATCTCTTGCAAGGGATCCAGTGCAGGGCCACAAAGGAGGAAAGGCTGAGTAACCTGGATCTGCTCACCTGGGGAAAAGACTGAGGGGGAATCTGATTAACGCTTATAAATATCTAAAGGAAGGTGGGATGCACGTGGATACGGCCAGGCTCTTCTCAGTGGGGTGTAGTGATAGGACAAGGAGTAACGGCCTTTTTGTTTGAGGACTGACTTCCACATCTGTAAGACCAGACCATGCAAAGGTCATTAACGCTCTAATATGCATAAATATTGTCATTCAGACAAGAGAAGAGCAACTTCTTCATAGACTTGAGATGGGCAGGGAATGAAAAAGATATTTTTCTGATCTTCTGGACTTGTGCTGGTGTGTTGATAAGAGGCATGCGATGGGACTGGAAATGAATGCCATCATCCTGGGCACAGCACCATGTATAGATGCTAAAGGAAAGACGAAAAACATCACACTCCAAAACACAAATCTCTGTCTGGGGTGGACAAGGTCAGTTTCCTATCGATATCTACATGTTTTATCTCTTCTTAGATTCTATCATACCATAGCAGAAGCACAGGACTGAAAGTATTTGAATGAAAGTAATTAACCAGCCCCACTTTACATCACATCCTGCACTAAAGCAGAACGTCTCTTTCATTTTGTGTCCTCAGATACTAAAGGAGAAAAGCAGAAACACCACTAAAACACAGCTGCATTCAAAGACAACCAGGTGCAGCTAAGAGCTGATCGAAAACAGGTGAAACCTCATTCCACACCAATTGTTCCTGAGCTGCAAAAAGGGAATCAAAGAGCAAAGGGTCCTTTCGGCCATCAATCCCCAGCAGAGAAGACAGAGAACCATTCTGCTACTTCTAGAAGCAGTTCCAAGGGATCCTAACAGGCTTCTATCTCATTTATCAGCTACTGCTTCTGTGGAAGTTAATCAGACATAGATGGCAAACCAGCAACTCTGAAAAATGAATGGCTTGGGGAAATCCAATACAGTTCTTCTAATCCACCAGAATAATCACAAACAACCAAATACACAAAAGCTGATTTACCTTATGATACTGCAACAGAACAAAACTACCCATATTTAGTGATGTCCCACCTTCACTTGCACGCCCTGAAGCTACCAGGATCTCTTCCCCAGTGAAGCACTGATCACTTCCCTCCCTCCTGCTGCCCCACAGGTCCCCCTCTGACCCAGGACACTCAGAGCAGCAGAGCACAGCTCCAAGGACCTTCCCTTTACAACTGCAGCTTTTGCTATTGAAGTGCATTAGCCCATTCATCACAGCTGATGGCTCAGGGAGAGGCACACACCGCAGTTCTGAGAAACACCCGACCCCGAGGTGCCAGCTGAGCACCGAACACTGAGCAGCAGGGAACAAGCACCTATAGCAAAGCCTACCTTGGAGTTTCTTCACAAAGATTCTTGATAGGAACATCTGTCCTACCACAACGCTGCATCTAATACTAACACCAATGCTCACCAGGGCAGACCCTCCATTGGCATTTCAAAAAGCCTGACCCAGTGGGATAACCTTGCCTGTCCTAACACAGAGCATCACACACCAGCACCCTGCCACGACTCCTTGGGTCCTCCCTACTGCCTGCCATCCTAAAAGGGAGGTGAAGGGACGAGAGCACTTCCCTACTACTGCAGGAAGAAATAGAAGCCAGTGGAGCATGCTCTAGAAGGCCGCGGAAGGAGGGAGAGCTGTGCTCTGGACTGGCAGCCTCTGCTGCCCCAACACCTTGAGATTTGAACTTGAGATCAGAACAATCCCTGGGGACCCCATGGCACGGCTTGTTACCAAACTGCACCTCTCCCAAGCAGGAAAACCAGACTGAGAGAAGACAGAATAGCTGGTAAGCACAACAAAAACTACACAGAGTTGTAGCGCAGCTTTTCTTGCCACAGCTTTGTTGTACAGCAGGCTGCAATGCCTTCATCAGGCTGCCCTCCTCCTGAGCGCAGGTCCTGCACATCCCAAGCTGCGCTGCTGGGGAAAATCCCACTGACTGGCACACAGCCTTTATCCCTCAGGACAGCCACCCTGAGCCTCCAGATCTATCTGTCTGATCTCCCAGCCATCACATCCGTGGAAATCTGCTTCCCAGTCAGAAACCTGACAGTGAAGGCACGTTGCTCAGCAGCTTGAAGAGTAATTTTATTACTTTTAACTGTTTCACTCCCACAAAACTCCAGAGGTAACATAAAATTGAAAGTACAATAATAAACGAATAAGGAAGTGAATATGTAGCTACAGTTGGCACAAGATCGCGCTCATCTAACTTCCCCTGAAAAAAAATCAGAGCACTGTTGTAGTTCTGAAGATAACGAGCCAGCTTCTCCACCAATCGTATCCACACCAGCAAAAGAGTTTTTTTCACACTTGGAATCTATTTTGGTAAATCTCAGCCTTACCTTTCACACGGTGACAGCAAACCCCACATCCTACTGACTGGAGATGAATAATTGCAGTTATGAAATCCCATTCTGGAACACCTGACTGCATTTTCATGACATTCACCCCATCCATGTTGCAGAACCAACCGGCCAGGGCAGCAGTATTTTATCTCATTCTACTTGGCTATGCAAGAAGCAAAAAGCACAGTAGAGCCCTCCACATGGCACCTAATGCCATGATTCAAGTTCGACTCAAGCAATATTAGGCTTTGGAAACACAAACAGCCAAGGACAGGGATGTACTTAAGATGCCCCAGGACAGAAGCTTCTTTTCTCAGCACTAATTTCAAGTAACCAAAACAAAACTCCAAGCTTCCCAAATGTTGCCTGGTTGCCAAACTGGACCTTCACACCATTGTTCCCTTGGGAGAGTGTGACCAGCAATGTGCACCATGATGGCTTCCATGCACACGAGCTGCATTTCTTCACCAGAGCACAGGTGAGCTGTTGGTGCCCCATCCCTGGAGATGTGTGATGCCCTGAGCAGCCTCACCTGGTGGGGCACACACCTGTGGCAGCAGTGGGGTTAGATGGACTCGGGGCTCCATCCCAACCCAACCTGGTGATGCTATGTGGGGATGTGCAACACAGCAGTGTGCCCAGCCCGGCTCACGGCGGTAAGCTCCCTGCCGGCTCCGACGGCTTCTCGAGGAGACGATAGGGATTAGCAGGGTTTCTCAAGCTGCGAGCTCCCGAGCCTTTTCTACAGGCGAGCCCCTCGGGCTGCTATAAATAGAGGCGAGGCTCTACGTGTAAATCATCACACAGCACCATGCGAAATCCTTATTTCCACACCTGCCATTGCCTCCAACCCAAAGGCACCAGAAGCGGAGCCCCGGGGAGCGCTCCGGGCTGCGGTGCGCCGATCTTCGGCAGACGGTCACCAAAACGAAGGGACCGAGAAACCCGCGAGCCGCTGCCGCCCTCAGCCGAAGGGAGGGCAGCCCGTGCCGGGAGGAGGACAGCCCGTGCCGCAGCGCGGTTCCGAGCGGTGCCGCCCGGCCGCTGCAGGTGCTGAGGCGCAGCCCCGCTCGCAGCAGCGGTTTAAGAGCTGGCCGTCGTTCCACAAAGCGCAAATAATCGGAGCGGAACTTTCCGGCTCCGGGAAGCCTCCCCCGCCGGCCGCCCCCCCGCACCGCCACACGCGCGATGCGCTCCGACGCTGCCTCCCGGCGCAGCCCCGCGCCCATCCCGCCCGCTCGCAG
Organism: Centrocercus urophasianus; assembly: GCF_019232065.1. Taxonomy (NCBI): domain Eukaryota; kingdom Metazoa; phylum Chordata; class Aves; order Galliformes; family Phasianidae; genus Centrocercus; species Centrocercus urophasianus. Next base: position 27,572,564 of record NW_024884733.1, on the reverse strand, counting down.
CGATGCGGCTCCCGGAGCCGCCCCGAGCCGCCGCCCCGGACGGCGACAAAGCGGCGGGAGAACCCGAGCGGAGCCTCGGGGCTGCTCTTTGTTACGGCGGCGGAGCGCGGCAGCAGCCCTTCGGCTTCCCGCCCGGCTGCTGGAGGCGGCCGTACCTGGCTGCTGCTCTCGGCCGGCAGGTTCCTTAGCAGGATCTTGCGCCGGTTGCTCAGCTCCCGCCGGGTGACCGCCAGCCGCCTCGCCGCCTCCTCGGGGCCCGGCGGCGGCGGCCGAACCCCGCGCAGCGGTGGAGGCGGCGGCTCGGCGGGCAGCCCCGCTCCGCGCTCGGCTGCCGCCGCCATCTTGCAGAGCCGCCCGGCCGAGCGGGGGGAGCGCGGCGGTGGGCGGAGGGGAACCGCGGGGCGCGACGAACGGCCGGGCCCGGCCCCGCCCCGCCGCCCTCGGCCTGCCCCAAGGCGGGGGGAGGGAAGAAGCCGAGCCGCCCCCCGAGCCCCGCTGCTGCAGAAATGGCGCTGATGCGGAGTGGAGCAGCGCGCCCCGCCAGCGGTTCGCTTCTGCGGACGGAAGGCGGAGGGTTCGCGTTCCTCGCAGCAGAAGCGCCCCGAGCAAACGGCGGAGCATCCCGAGGAGGAAAGCAACGCCCGGGAGCTGCCCTGGCGGCAGAAATCCCTCCCTCGGGGCACGTGGCAGCCAGGTGCCAGCAGCGGGCTGCGCTCCGCGAGCCGCTCGGTGAGCTCCGCTTCCACAAAGCGCGCATCTGTACGAACGAGGCACGGTATTGAGGCCACGCTTGGTAAAATACAGACGTAGTTCTCTTAAATTCGTCTCTTCTTAGACGAGTTACACTTGCGAGTAAATTTAGGCTTTTTTTTTTTTTAACGTTGTCATCAGTTTGATAAAGGAATGAAGAACAGATTGATGTGTCCGATTTTAGAAATGGGTCTGACCACAACGAGAGGGCGAAAGAAAAGCCAAGCCTGAAAAACAGTCTTCAAAAGGAAACTGGAAACACAGTTTGAGTCAGAACGGGTGTATGTGAGCATGTCCTTATCAAGAGGGCCTAATTGTGCCCATACTGTTTGTGGCAAAGCATTCACGTATTTAGAGCCAGGGTCAGCCCTCCGAGTGCTGTTAGCATCGCCTTCCTACTCGAAGCAGAAGCAGGGAAATCCATCCTGACAAATGATTTGGGTGAGAGCTGGTCTAAAGAGCCCGGTGAGGCTGGTGAGTGTTGGCTGAGGTACAGATAACTCGTGCCTAAGGATGTATAAACCATTAATAACACAACCTATGACATTACCCCTGGAAAATACATAGAAACTAATGACTGAAGAGGCAGTGAGTAGTTACAAAGTAATTCAAGCTACAGCACTGAGGAAGCCGTACTAAAAACTGCCTTCTCTAAACCTATCCAAATCATGTCACAGATTAGGAGATGTAAATTACTCAGAACAGAAGATGAACCACCTCCTCAGAAACACTCACCAGGTGAAGCAATTAAGAGTAGAAATTACAGATATGCCCAAACATCGTACGGTTCAGTGAAGCTAATGAAGCTGTGAAAGCAGAGTAATTAATTACCACATTCTTACAGTTTGAAGGTGGACATGCTGGTTCACCTGCATGTTGCTGGTAATTAATCACACCTGTAACAATTACCTTCTGAGAAGCTGCTGTTGTCTCCATTTGATGGGTGCCCTGCAGCCTAAGTGCAACTCATTCCCAGCTGTGGTGCACTGCTAGAATAAGCATTTCAGGAATCAACAGTTCAGTATTAATGGCAGAAATAAAACTGAACTAAAACTAAATAGCTCCAGGAACACACAACAATTTTTCTTGCTTAGTGATACATATTCAAAAGTTTGTATTTTACAGCTGTATTTCTTTTTATGTATTTCTTTTTTCTTCTCCTCGCAGCATTCTCATTTCTTTCTGTCTGCAAGTCATTGCTGTTGCACAGGTGGACTAATTATAGAATCAGAATGGCCTGGGTTGAAAAGGAGCATCCAGTTCCAACTCCTGCTGTGTGCAGATCACCAACCAGCAGCCCAGGCTGCCCAGAGCCACATCCAGCCTGGCCTTGGATGCCTGCAGGGATGGGGCATCCACAGCCTCCTTGGGCAGCCTGTGCCAGTGCCTCACCACCCTCTGGCTGAAAAACTTCCTCCTCGTATCCAACCTAAACCTCCCCTGTCTCAGTTTAAAACCATTCCCCTTGTCCTATCACCATCCACCCTCACAAACATCCGTTCCCCCTCCTGTTTATCCGCTCCCTTCAAGCACTGGAAGGCCACAGTGAGGTCTCCCTGGAGCCTTCTCTTTTCCAAGCTAAACAAGCCCAGTTCCCTCAACCTGTTCTCAAGTTCACAAATTTCATAAGTTAATTTTCTGCCCTCAGGAAATCTCCCATTTCACTACATGGTTCCTGCCAAAGAATCAAGCCCAGGCTGATGGCACAGCCTCCCTCTACCCATGCAGCTGGTTTTGGCCAGCGCTCCTTCAGACCAGCCGTTGTAGCTCCCAGCTTTGTCTTTGTGCCTGCTACTAGTTCTACCACTCCTACCCTCACCATGAGAACTGACATTGCTCGGGGAACCCTCTTCTAATGAGCTTCTGCTGCTGCATCTGCAGGAATGAGAAAGCTCATCAGGAGGGTGGTGCTGAGCAAGAACCACGCAATGCAAGTGGTAACAGCAGCACTGCACCCAGCACAGGAGGAGGACGGTGATCCAACATGTATTTTCCTTAGAGGATTTCCTCTTGATTACAGACCATCCTTCCACACGCAGGCACAGCACACATGTGTTTCTATCAGTATAGCTACTCACTTTCTGTTGCTTTCAAAACAAGAACTACACGATGATGATGAGATGCTCTGCACTCTGAGCAGTCTTTGGTTTTCCAATGCGCTTCCATGAAGTTTCAGAACTGCTGCATAAGCAAAAAAACCAAAACACTATTTAAACACTGTGGAAAACTAGAGCGACCTGTAAGTACAGCTTTGGTTTCATTGCTGGATTGATGCTATTACAGCTAAGCCACTTTGTAGTAATTCATTTGTAGCTCACTAAATTCTCTGTTAATTAAGAATAATGGCCTGTCCACAGGAGTGGCTTTTGCGGCTCTTCTAAGCTGGAGATTAACTTACCACATTTCTGTAGCTTTGAGCCTTCTTTTTGTCTCCCCTCTCCTCCCCCCCTCTTTTTTTTAACAGGAGGAGAGCACTGAAGAGAACTGTGGCACAAACACCCATGCAGAATTAAGGATGTGGTCGGATGTAAGTGTCCAGGTTCAAATGTACAAACAGGCTCTGATCTGTGCAGATAAAAGCCAAAGTTTTTAAAATCTGCTGGATATCTGAATATGGGGGATACTGGGAATGTATCTGTAAGCTCTTCAGAAAATGGATTTCTTACATGAAAGAGAAATCCAAACTGTTTTCTACAACCCAAAACTAAATCATTTTCCTACAGCAGGTGTCTGGAATCCATCACTAGCTGCAAAGTCCGTGTTCACATTAAAATCCTCACTGCTAGCATCACTTCAAGCAGTGCTTTGTTAATGCTCAAAAGCAATACCATTCTCTTCAGTCTGTGCTCTCCCCATAGCTGCCACCTCCTGCTGCTCCTTTTGTTTCATTTGGAACCTAAAATCTCAAAACCCAAAGATGTAGATTCACATGTCAACAATATTAGTTCTGTAATGATCACACAGATGCGCCATCAGCAATGGAGCTCCAATGTTTATCTCACATTTCCAAATTAATTACCTCTAGAATACAACAAACATGCCAAAAGAAGTTCCTTTTGCCTTATTTCTTACAAATCTGAATGCATCTGGCAGTCTCAGTGTAACATTCATGCAATAACTGCACGGATCATTAAGAAACAATGGAACTTCATATCAAATTCCCAACCTAGCACAGCACAACGAGCAACTGATACCAGCAGCACTCTGATGGAACAGAATCTTCATCATTGCCCTTGGCAGCTACAGCATCACCTCTACTGCATGTCCCTCCCACTTGGACAACACACTGCTTAGCCATCAGAATAACTCAGCTGACATTTTGTTGAGGCAAGTACTGTGGCATGGTAATTCTTCCCAATTAACAGCTAAGCTCATTTTAATACCAGAGAGATCTTGATTGGGCTTGAGTTCTCCAAGCACTGAGGAATGGCAGTAATATAGGATCAGACTTCAGGGCGATCAAATCACATCCCAGCAGTGCCCATCTTGTCTGAAAGATGCCAGATGGGCAACAGATTGCTCCACAGGTCACGGCAGACACGTGCTTCTCTCGGAGATACACTCAACAAACAGATATTCCCAGTTTAACTGTGCCTTATTTGCACGGTACGTACAGAATCACAGAATGGCCAGGGTTGGAAGGGACCTCAAGGATCATGAATTTCCAACCCCCCTCCCACATGCAGGACCACCAACCTCCATATGTAATACCAGCCCAGGCTGCCCAGGGCCCCATCCAACCTGGCCTTGAACACCTCCAGGGATGGACGGGGCATCACAGCCTCTCTGGGCAGCTGTTCCAGCACCTCACCGCTCTCTCTGTAAAGAATTTCCCCTGGCATCCAACCTAAATCTCCCTTCCCTCAACTTGAAACCATTTCCCCTTGTCCTGCAGCTATCAGCCTTTTCAAAGGGTTGATTCCCCTAAGTATTCCCCCGTAGCTCACATTCCCTGGAATTTGCCAGGTACTGCAGCGTATGACCAAAAATGGGCCTTTTCTTTACTCTGGAAACACTCTTCCATACAGACACAAAAACATTCCAAGTGACTTTGCCCACAGCTGAACGTTTTCTTTTTAAGAAGGACTTGATAGCTATTAAACTGTGTAACACTGCTCCTAACAGTCAGGGATGGTGGATTAACTCAGAGACTGGTCAGCAACATCTCGGTTTCCATTCTGTAGCACAGTGGTTTGTGAGTAAACAGTAAGAAGATAATAAAGGCTACAGAGTGAGCGACTGCTGTCAGGAAACCATTACACTGCAATATAATGTAAGGGGCTATTCTAGGAATCACAGTCTTTGCAGTAGAATTCATAACCTTTGTTGCTTTGTGTGTATCATTAGCAAAGCAGCGTGAAGGTTATATCTGAAGACAGCAAAAGTGTAGTAAAATACCCAGCCAGTGTAGTGAAAAACCCAAAAAGCAATCAAAGCCAGTTTCCTGACTAGTCATGGAGAATGGAAGACAGTGAGATCAAAGAGCTGTCAGTGCAGTCCTCTCCCATTTCTGGCCCTGAGGGCTGGAAGCTCTGCAACACCTTCCCTTCAAACAATGCTTCCACTGCTTTAAGTCACCGTTCTTCTTTTCGTAGGCCTCATTTTTCCCTCACCCAGATCCAATTTCAAATTCAGTAATAACCTATTGACAGAAAGTATGTTTTGGCAATGTTAGAATAGAAAGGCTTCTTAGGTTTCTAGTAAAAGCAGGTACAGCCCACCCAGCATTCCTACAGGGTATTTTTATTGGCTACCCTCTGTTGGGGTGCTGCAAATGCTCGTTTCAAATCGTTCTGTCTCAGCTTCTCCATAAGTGCCTGTTTTCTAGGAGCTGGAAATGAATGCTGAGAGCTCACAGGAAAACGTGAAATCGTTTTGTGTTAAAACACAGCAAAATCATAACGCCAAACCAAAGCATTTCCCTGTGGAAATCAGCACGCCTCCATCACTGTCTCATTTGCAGCCCATACAGATTACAGACTTGAAGAATATCCTGGAGGTGAGCGACTGAATAACTGGTACGTACTGGAACAGGCATCATATCAGCAGTTTGTTTTGACTCGATGAACCAGCCCGTGATTTATCCCTGTTAGCAGAGGTTGGAGGTTTGAAATACCACCACAATATTTTCTCCTTAAAAAACACAGTGAACTTGTTAAATATGGAAAACTGGCATGGAGGACACAATGCAAGCTCAACTTTCCCAATGCGTTCTTAAAAAAATTTATGAGTTTGAAGTGTTCTGCCATTCGGTTATAAAAAGGTTTCCATAGAAACAGTCATGCAACACAACTTTTTGCTATAAACACACTGAAGGGTCTAACTAACTTCTGCGTGTTTATTCTGCCCTGAGCAAAAATGCCTCCTCCACTTCCTGCCATCCAGGTTGCCTGGCTGTTAGAACAACAACACACCCTGGCTCAAGCTGCAAATGAAATGAAGATATTAAAGAGGTTAATATTATTTTGCAGGAATTAGATCATCTAATTACTCAGCATTTAATCTCACCCAGTTGCATGCGATTTGCATACATTATACCAGGAGAACGGATAGCTGAAGCAAATCAAATGTGGCAAACTGACAGAAAGTTGGTCTACTGAAAATAAGCACACTGGCACTATCTGACCAAGTTCTTGGTTTCCTGCTGGTCTCAGTGCCCACCTACCCCAGTGTGTCTGATTTTATATCTCTAGGTGAGGTGGAAGAGCTTCTAAGTTAGAAAACACCAACGCTGACCACACTGGAAATATTCAGCAGCCTCATCTAAGGTCAACCCAGCTGTGATGCTGCCTATACTTCAAGAGCAGCCTGCCAGCTTTATCAGAACTTCAGCGTAGTGTGGAAATACCTCTTCCTTCACATTATTTTCGTGCAGACATACTGCCTGTAAAAATTACCAGCTGGATGATCTCAGGCAGAAGTAAAGGTTATTCACTTTATGTGCAGAACAGACACTGTCACATGTTGACACCAGGTGCAGGGTGGAGTAGAAAGGTTCCTGGGCTGTGCTTTTTGGCCAACAGTTTCCCTTCTTTGCTATCACTGTTTTTGCTCCATTTGTGGTAATAACAGTGGAGAGCAATTGTTCAGGCAGCACTCAAAGGTGGTGCTTTTGCCAGTGTCAACTACAGAAACGTAAAACAAAACATAACAGCATCCGCTGGCTCCCAAATTGTTAAGGTAACACCACCACCACTGATGGAACCAGCCCAGGAATACAAATTACTTTGTTTTTTTTCCTACAGAATTTAGATGAGGTCACTGTGGTTCATCTTTGAGCTGAAAGTACAAATTCCACATCTCACGAACGTTCAGCCTGTCATCGAACTCACGCTCCTCACTCAGGTTCATTGGTATTGCTGCCTGGTATCACCACTTTCTGATGGCATAAGATCGCCTTGCGTTACAGTAAAAGCCTTGGTTAAGCAGAGTAGATCTGATTATTTGAAGGAAACTCTTCTTTATGTACTTTGGATATTCGTTTCCCTTTGTTGTATCACTAGATCATCTATTCACTGAAAATCTCCATGGAAGTTTGCAGCAGAGATGTAGAAAATGAAGCCTTTCCCTGGGACTGAGCAGGCAATAACTGCACATCACAGTGCAGGCTGCCATGACTCAGTAAGTCACTTTGGAAACTGCTCTCCATGTATGCCCTGAATTCCTGCCAGCTCAGGCTCCCTTTGGTTCCAAGGCAGGGGATGGGAGTACCCCAGTCTCAAAATGCAACCATCCAAAGCAGGTGATGTAAAAGGTGCCGGGGCAGGGAAGAATCAGCCTCATCTACTGAGATAAAACTGGCAGCAGTTCTGCACGAACACTGGCACACGCACCAGTTATGTCTGGCACTCTGCTAACAAGGCAGGGTTTGGAGGACTTCACTCTTGGACTTGAATGTCCAAATTCCACTGCAGCCTTGGCTCCAAATCGCAAGTCTTTCTGGGCCAAGGTCCTTCTGTGACTCAGTTCAAAGCACATAAAGTAGAGAAAATAATCACCTCTCCTAAAGGAGATGAGCTGCAAATAAGTAATATAAAATATTCTGATGTCTGTATTATTTTTTTCCTACTTAGGATCAATGGCAAAATGGACACTGTGTGGAAAACCACAGCCCAACAGCAACAGAATTAACCGCTGTAGGAACTGATATTCCAAACAGCACCGAATGACAAAAGAGGGGAAACTTCAGTGCAGGCTCCTTTGAAAATCTCAGCCATAGCTGGGATTCTTTTTCAGAAAACAAATGAAAGGGGTATCTAAGAGCTATGAATACTGCAAATTAATCTTTACATTTGCATACAGCCTTCTGGATCCAGGACTTCATCTTATTTCCTCCCCTTTTCCATGCTTGCTGCCAGCTTTGCAGTTATTTCTGCTGTGACAAATACAGCTTCTCTCCTCGTCTCCATTTCTGGGTTACTTTACAAAATAAAGCCTTTGAAAGCTAAAGATCTCCTTTTGACCAGTTATAGTCACAAGTTCTGCACACGGGAGCACCTGATGAATTCTCATCTGTCTCCTTGCCAGGGGCAAGGATAAAGATAATATTTCATGGAGTAAGCAGCCTTGTTCATGCTCATGGGCTGGTTGTAACACACTCTTCTTTTCAAATCACATTTCAAGTCAATAGTGTAAACAAACAGAAAAGCCTCCATTTTGAAGCAACATACTCTGAACACGTGAACAGCTTCCATCTCTAGCTTGGTGCCATTGATGGATGACCTGCTTGGTACAGACAGGAAAAGTCAATATGCTTCAGAGTGCTCAAAGACTGAAAGCATTATGCCTCTTTAACACCTAGCACATGCAAACCAAAGGCAAAACTCACTGTAATCTTTGGGGGGAAAAAAACAAAAACCTGAAAATAACTTTTTTTCTTTTTCATTCAGAAAAATGAAAGAAAACACACAGATGTTAAAACAACCAAGTAACTTATGGTAAAGTCTACCAGTTACAAACAAGGAGGATACAGGATACAAATCCAAGTCAGGCAAACAACTGCTCATTTGTGATCTTGCTCCACAGTCAACACAGTAAAATAATAATGAGGGAAGGCCGTGGAACAGCACCTGCAATGAAAACGGGAGGCCTATCACACAGCTTCTTATAAACCTTGACTGTGTCAATGCCCCCTTTGTCAATTATCAAGGTTTTGCTTTATATGGACCTAGGGTATCATTATCAGCATTATATTGATTCCTGCTGAAACAAGGTCAGCATCTGAATTTACATCTGACACACCTTTAGAAACGTGTTTTGTTTTTTTCCCTTGTTTACTCCTTAATTGCAACAGCTTTGGCACTTCTCATTACTTGGAGCACGAGCAAGGTTGTCCAGATCCATGAACCAGGAACACTTCGTATGTCCTAGAACAGAAATGGTGAGGCAGAAATGAGATGCAGCTCATAAAAAAATAAAAGCAAGATAAAGCAAGGGGATTGTGATTGCTTGGACTTTTTGATAGTGTTCAAAGAGCAATGTTATATAGCACTTAAGTATCTTTCTGGCAGAGCTGCAACAGAGAGCACTGCAAGCAGATTCAGCCCAGCAAGTAATTTTAACAACAGCATCTCTCCATTGAGACATTTAGTTAGAGCTGGAATTAATAATTTGTTTCTCACTACAGATGTGCTCCGTCCACAGTCTTACCTGGGTTCAATTAAAACTGGCACCGGAGCAGACAGGCAAGTGCAGATCAAGCCAAAGGTGTTCCTCATTCTTGCTAGTGCTACCTTACATGCAAGGGAACTATTCTAATGTTGCTTGCCCTCAAAAACTACAACTGGGGAGCAAATACACAATTTGGGGAGCTGCTAATGCACAGTGAGATTCCTCCATATGCAGATGGACAAGGTAACATTCGGGTTCTGTTCACAAGTTGGTAACTTCCAGGGACACTTTTGTCACACCAGGGCAGCTTTGGGCTGAACAGATTGGAACAAATAGAGTCCTGGATACAGCATCACATCTCACCTCTGAGCTTCAATGAGAACACCTGCAGTTCTGCAGAATTGGGGTTAGGAAAGTTCAGCTGCTACCTGCCCTTCATTCTTATGGATTCCACTTCTTGGCCATGGATGTTTTTGTTTGGTCAGGCAGTAACATTAAAGTAATGTATTTTCTTACAAAGGCAAACCTGAAAAGAAACAACCATTTGTGCACTGCCCCAAAGCCGGTGTTATTTTGGATACAACATTAGAGATTGTAGCAAACTGTGTCTACAGATGGAACCACAAACTCTTACAGGACATCCAATTCAGCCCTCTGAAAACATTAACACACTGCTCAATAGATTTCCACTGCTGTCTGCTCAGCAAATGCAACCTCACAGCCCTTCTTACACAAACACAGCACCAACGCCAACATAAAACATGACTGAGCTTTCAGTAGCACAAGTGAGAACCAAAATGATTAACCCTGGTGAGTCTGCAGCGTCACCAACCACTCTCAAAGCATTCCTTCCCCAAGCAGTGACAGACAGGCTCAGAAAAGCAAACAGCTCTAAAACACATCAACACCTTTATAGGTACAGTTTACATCATTCAAGGTGGCTCCTAAAAACAAGAGCAACCTGATCAAATGCTTCGCCCCTCATTCAGCTGGAATATTAAAGGAAATTGAGACCAAATGATTTCCATCTAGCCAGGTATCCACAGAACTATACTTTATATACAGTTTATTTCACTAGAGATTTCAGTTTTATACATAGTATAAAGGGGTATCCTGATATCACACATATAGTTATTTTACCGTACTGTTTAAGAACCAATTTTTTTTTTTTACATAATACAGTATTAAGTACCATATTAATTAAAACAAGTGATTTAAAAGAAACTACATATAAATGGATGTTTATCATACGCACAGTGCAAGAATGATTTTATATCACCGTAATCACAAAACGTGAATCTAAAATACAACACTGTGATTTAAAACTAATTTATGATTATGCTGCAGTATTGCAGTCAGATTGATTAATCTCTGTTTGAATTACCAAGCAATGTTAAATTCCAGACAAACAGCAGCAGCTTATAATTATGATTTCAAACTGATCTCTTCCACAGTAACCCAAGTTTTACAGAACACTGCTTTGTCCCTACTTCTGATCTTGATGGTGTCCTAAAGAAACATTACAATGGCACAGATTTCATTTGGAATGCTCTGGTAACCAATGCCAAACAAATGCTTTATTACTGCCATACGGGAAACCTTTCGGGATGATCAAAGAGTTTAAAGATGGAGATTTTAATGGGCAGAATTCGCAGAATTTTAGTAAGGAAATACAGGATTTCTCCTCTGCAAATAGGAAGAAAATACTGCCATGGAAATCAGGTTGTAAAATTAACAGAAAACAATCGTGGAAAAGAAAGCATTCGTAATGTAAACACGTCAGAGACGACTTCTTCATTTTCCCTTTTGCAGAGCAGGGCAGTGGATGAATATCAGCTAATAAGAAACAGACGTCTTCCTCAGAAGAACTACTTCACCATCACAGAATATATGTGGTAGCTGTTGAAAACTCCTAACATTTTCTCCCCTCCCTCCCCCCATAGTTTCAAGTTCAATAAATAGTAGAAAAATAATCCTTTACTTAAAAATCTTGAGATGCACTGTCCCAGGTTCCATACAGCAACTGTTGGAGCAATGAACTTTCTAAGAGCACAAAGCTGCAGAGAACCCGACTGACTCCCCCTGCTCCGTCTGGCACCTTTTTAGTCTTCAGCTGCACAGTTTTCTGCTCTTCCAGTTAAGGAAACCAAATCGTCTCTGGCTCTTTTAAGCTCTCCCTTCTCTTGGCTCAGCATAACAGGGCTTCCAAAGCTTCGGCTGCTGTATAAACTTGCATCCCTGGTTTTGGAGGTCTAACGTGCCTCCTGCTCCGTTTTATTAAATGTTATGGCAGGTCCATTCATCAAGCACATTTCCCTGCCATTTCTGAGCCAACCTTACATTTACGAGAACGTAAAGCTCTTATGCCTAAGAGTTTACTCAGGAAGTTTGTTAAACCGTTCCTGGTAAAAAGCACAGAAACAAAGGCGCCCATTGCTGCACGGATCACTGTTTGCAAGGTTTGCTGCTCGTGTTGTTCATTAGCATTCTGCATCCACAGTGTGTACGGTGACTGCAGCCTGTAAATGGTGGCTGTGGTGTAGAGTGGGGTGGTGCAACCGGTAGTGGTGAAACTTGTGGCTCAGCAGGGCCGCTGTCTGAGGTGGTGTGTCCAGGTCTAAGTCTTCGTCGTGGTTTCCAACATCAACACCAGCTGACAGCGGGTCGTTATTGCACGGCGGATTTTCGCTGTCCTCCTGAGGACTCATAGTGCTGTAGCCTAGAAAACAAAACAGAGGAGCTAAGGATGAAAAGCCAGACGTGGAGGTCAATATCCACAGCGCTCAGTGCCACACCTTGCTGCTATCAGACACAGCTGGCGCCTGGCAGAGAACAAACAAGGAGCTGCTGCAGCTGAGAGAAAAGGAATAAGGGACCACTGTCTGCACTGCCCCTCTTCCTTTATAAACTTTGGGAACCTACGGTCTGGAGGATGCACAGTAGCAAAACCATTCAACAGTTGGTTACGGAGGAATTGCTTGCACTAAATTCAGAAACAAAACACAGCAGAAGGGTTACTTTGCTGGGAGTTATGTTGGGAGGTGGCACCTTTAACACATGAGGGTGGTGAGGGACAGAAACAGGTTGCTCAGTGAGGTTGTTCTCCCTCCCTGGAAGCATTCAAGGCCAGGCTGGATGGGGCTGTGAGCAACCTGGTCTATAGGGGGAGGTGTCCCTGCCTACAGCAGGATCTTAAAGGCCCTTCCAACCCAAACCATTCTATGGTTCTGTATTACTTGAATTTCACAGACAAAAACTAAGTGGGCCCCACGACCTCTGTCCCCATCCAGCTACATTCGTCCTAGCAAGGACCACTGGCTAATGCCTGGAGGTAACAAAGCTTTTTCACATTATCGTGATGCATCATGCATAATCACAGCATTATACTTTTAGAAGGAAAGGAACACTTTTCACCTGTTGCAAAAATCCAGCGTATGTTTGCAATGCTGGTCAGCTTTCCATACAGTTAAAGAAATTTACTGAATCCACATGGAAGCATTTTGCACTGTTCCATTAAGCCCAATAGTACCAACTCTTCCAGTTAGGCATGCACACAGCATAAATTAACAGGAGGCTCTCCCTTGGCTAAAATAACTGCTACCGAAGGCTGAGAGGTTGAAGAAAACCAGACCAGACATCTTTGTGTGTAATGAAACATTGCATTCACAGGGTTATCCTAAGGAAATTATGTCACCTGAAAGTCAGCTAACAGCTAACTGTTGCAAGACAAGATTGTGCCTTCTCAGGGAGAAAGTCATCCTGTAACATGTCCCTTTGGTATTTTCTGTCCTTTTCTTTTGAAGCAGGTGTTTGTAGTTACTGTGAGATTTGATTTAACACAGAAACCAGCTGTTGCCACTCAGACTCAGTTTGCAGTGTCCTAAACAAAAACACCTGAGTATTTCTAAACATGGAAATGCAGCAAAAGTTTAAAGAAATAAAGATACGTCCTTAATTAGAATAATAATCCTTCTGAGAAAGTTTTGGCTAAGAGCTGAAAAAACCCCTCGTGCTTCTGAGCATCTCCGTTTTTCAGCTTGAGACATTTAGACAAAGAGTGTTGGAAATATCAGGGCAAGTACTCAATGCTGGTTCTCTCTTTCTATGGTCTGAGTGATGGTTTCTAGTTAGCAGAGGGGAACTGGGGAAGAAGAACGGGCAGCCCTCTGAAGAAGATGAAATTACAGAGAGTGAAAAATAGAAGTGCACATTTCAGGTATACGGGAAGCCTGCTAGTCCTGTTAACTGGGAACATGGCAAGGATTGGTGCAAAGGGATTATTAGTCAAGCAAATCTTTCTCAGCACAGGTAATCTGACCCCAAATCCAGGATAATGCCTCCTACAGCAAGATTGTCCCTTGGACATCTGCTCGCTCACATTGCAAGGTTTTGGCCTTGAGATTTCCTGTCCCCAGGAGTTCCATCAGTGAACTATCTTAGTATTTGAACAGATCTTCTACAAAGTAGATGGTCTCTATGACATGCTGTGGTAGACCGCCTTGCTTAACCCTCTCTTAACTTCCATTAAGTCCTCCTCATCAGACAACAGCATGACATCTTTCTAACTGCTTTTAAGACATAAGTAGTCTCAAGGCATGAGAGGTGTATCAAAATTCTCCTGATCTAAACAGTACGTATGGTGTGTGGGGGAGGGAGAGGAAACAAAGGCACAAGGTTGGACACCCTTCACTGCTACCCCTGTACATAGTTAATGTTGATTATTATTTGCTTAACAGTCACATAAAATGCTCTCTGTGGTGATAGTATTGGCTGAACGTACAGCAGAAAGGCTAAGGAGGCACCAGATCTCTAATCCACACTTACTTTACCCCTAGCAAATGCAGGCATCGTGGAATTTCATGAATGATACACATATTCCATCAAAGAAAAAGAGCAGTAGAGATGCAGGCTTGATTGCTTTCTCTCACTGAGTAGAAGAGGTCCATTATCTCAACTGAAGATCAAAATTGTTCGGGTTGGTAGTGGAAAACCAGTATGGTAAATATAGTAACATATTTGTCGGTCTGAATTCTGGTCATCCAGTTAAGCTGGCAGATCCCAACAATCAGACAGGGGTAGGATGGCATTTAGCTGCTTTTACTCTACCGCTCCTTCGCTGGACAATAATCACCGGCTGGAGGGTGTCAAAACTGCTTAGCTGTGAAGCAATAAAGTGCAAAGGTGGTTTGTTTGTTTTTTGCAGCCTTATCTGCAACACGCCAGACCTGTGAGTAACCACAATCATTAAGCTGTGTCCAGGATGGTGATTCAGAGTCTTACCGTGGTCACTCTCCGTTCCTGATCGACCCCAGTATCGGCGTCTGCGTTCTGGGCTGTGGGCATGCCGCTCTATTACTGCTGCTATGAATCGGGTGTTGCTGACTGGGGCAGAAAAAGAGACAGGACTGGTTTAAAAGGAAGTGCTTTTACTGAATTTTATTTGTGGGACACATCAGACACAGTGAAACAGGCTTTCTGCAAAATGACTGCTCAAACACTACTATTTTAAGACTGTCAAGTGACAGAGCAGTGGGAGTAAAGAGATTGTATCTAAACATAGAGTAGGTCAAGATTCATTCAAACTCATTCACTTGAAATAAGCAATTTAGAGAATTATCCTACCCATGCTAAAGAAACCACGGCAGCACCACAAGCCCACTCAAACTGGAGCTAACAAGGACTTGGAGAAGCAGTAGATGAAAGCCATCAAACTCAGATGTGCTTATTTCTCCACCTGTAAGCACTGACACAGTTTAGAGTCTTGGGAGTTGTTTTTAGCTCTCTCAGTGAGGGATCAGAGCCAGGGATCTGGTCTGAATCCGGAGCTTTCCCAGGGTTTTGGTGCACCTGTGTCATTTTGCAATACAGTACCACTACATGCAAAGTGTCATTTTTACTGACAGGTTAATTAAAATGAGTGTCCTAAATCAAAGCAAGATAGATTTACTGACATATTTGTTGAAGACTTGTCCTCTCCTTTCCAAGGCTGAACAAAGGTAGCAGCTTTGCATACCCTGTATTGTCACAGTTGCAATTTCTAAGCTGTGGCTCAGCTGCTGCTGGAAATGGTCATGATAGGGAACATAAGAGACAAACTTCCTCCACAAGGATTAAAGTCATTTTAAAATAAGAAACATAATTCTAAAAATAAGAAATGTAAATGAGACTGAAAGTGCATTTGAAGTTACGACTTAAAACATTGTGAAGTCATTTTCTACCGCTCATCAGCACAGCACTGCCTCATACATATGTTTTTAATTCCAGCTAATTAAGAAAACAAACCACTTGTTTACTCTTAATCTAACCTTTTTTACAGTGAAGTGATTTGGTACTTACTGATTCCTCTGTCTTCATGGCTGTCATCATCCCTCTCGTCCCTGTCGTTTTCCAGGTTCGACATACGCACTGACATTTCTACACACCATTACAAACAGAAAAATGCAACTGTTAACAGGAAGATTTTCCATCACCTTCTAATGGCTATCACCCTGGTAATGTAGTGGAAGCACCTTGCATTAATGTGCAGCCTTGCAGCCTGAGCTTGGCATGCTTTCTTTCAAAGACAGATGGGGCATAGGGTATTTTTTCGTATCTATGATCCCACAAACTGCACACTGAACAGAAGCAGGGATATACGTGAGAAACAGGCACGTTTCAAACAACCCAAGCAGAAGGTGTGTAAAAAATGTATTCCCCAAATTACCACTCCTGTGCAGGAATGAACATATATAACTGGTGTGTTATGACAAGGCACACAGAGCTGTGAACTTGAGCTTATCGTTTGAGCTCTGGAAAAATCATAACTTCAGCTTCCTGACAGGAAATGCTATTGAGTTCCTTGGACAGTTTCCTCTGTAGGCAGCAGGTCAGACTGCACCCAGAAGAGGGCAGCAATACACAGGCACCCTTATGAGGATAGGACCTTACTTTTACAGAGGCTGGCATGGAGAAATTAAAAGGGTGAAGCATGGAAGAGAGAGAAACAAAACCAAGGAAGGAGGTGGTTCATCTGTTTAGGTTGGATATTAGGTGGAAATTTTTCACCCAGAGGGTGGTGAGGCTCTGGAACAGGTTGCCCAAGGAGGCTGTGGATGCCCCATCCCTGCAGGCATTCCAGGCCAGGCTGGATGTGGCTCTGGGCAGCCTGGGCTGCTGGTTGGCGACCTGCACATAACAGGGGGTTGGAACCAGATGACCACTGTGGTCCTTTTCAACTCAGGCCATTCTGTGATTAATCAGCTCACCCTGTGCTGCCAAAGGTGACATGTGCTGGTGACTCCTCCGATGTATCTGGTGACGATACGCATACACTGCCAGGACGAGCACCATAATGCAGCCCATGATGCCTCCAGCCACCGGGCCGACCGGTGCGCTTTTTATCATGTTCAGAGTAATTACTTCATCTCCTAAATCAAAAAAAGGACAAAACAGAGGAAAAAAAAAACAACATCAATGCTCTGCAGAAAGGTTTAATGGTTTCTAGGTGTGCAACAGCACACACGGGAGAATACCCTTTAAACAGGAGAAGAAATCTGGAGAGAGCACATCTGAAGATTGCAAATGTGCAAAGCATATTCAGCAACTTGTCAAGACTTTCAAAAATACCATGCCCAGGACTGCCCTGATGCCTTGTTTTTATTTATTCTTTTTAAATTCCTTTACATGCTATTTTATGCTCGTTTACCACTAACACAGAAGACGAATTTGAAGCATGCTCTGACACTGTAAGCATTCATTACTAACTACAAAGAGTTAACGGAGCATCTGTTCAGAACAGCAGTTACCTATTGCTCCCAGGTCATCCACATATGGGCTCTTGGCTCCCACGATGCCACCGAAGCATTCCTTCTGAGGGGCACAGTAGGACTTATCCAGATGAGTCTTCCCATCGCTGTCTACCATACACCACTCACAGTCCAACACACCAAAGCAATCCCTGAAAATTAAAACCAGAAGACCACCACATTTACTGTCAATTCCAGAACTTTTCCCTTGACATAGCTCAGACTATTTTAGAATCAAGAGACAAAGAGAGGCCAAAATCATCTATAAACCTGTGCATTGTGTAACATTTGGCACAAAAACTTATCAGTAAAACGTTCAGGTAGCACAAGGTAAAGTTCGACAGGGGACCTGCATCTTGAGCTCACATTTCCAAGCCTGTTTGCCTTCTTCCTCTCTCACACTGAGTAAAGACAGAACTTCCTTTTTAGCTCCTCTAATATGACATTTCTCAGCATAGTAAAGCCTGACTGCAGTTCCACCCCTTTTCTGCAATCCTCTGCAAGATGTAAGACAGGATTTGGAAGACTGGTCAGAGCACAATGTGTTCTAGCAATCTCAGCTCCCTAGAGACCACTCATAACTAACAAAAAATAAATAGGCCCTCAAGCATCTCTACATAATGCCTGGAGTGGAAGAGAGAAGCAGGAAGCTGACAGGCAGCTAACATCTCCAGTGTGCTCCTAGGTAACCCCAGTTCAAATACTGTCTCATTTCTCTAAGCACTTTGATCCACATCTTCCCTCAAAAGGCAGACAAACATGGCAGTGCCGTCTGCTTTGCTAAAAGGAAGAATGTGTCCCTTCAACAGCAAGTCTTGTACTTGCACAACCCTCAGTTCTTCACAGAGTCACAAAGTGTGACCGGAAACCATTTGTTTGCTATTAACGGTGCTGTGTGGCTCGGTGATATTGAGGTCTTATGTTTCTGCACTGCAGCATGATGTTATCATTGGTGTGTGCTAAAACATCTCATCCTGGCACTGCATTTCCTTTTTTGTCCTTTCTTTTCTTGTTCAAACTGTGTAAGGAGGAGCTGTTTTCACTTTAAGGAACAGCATGAATTATTTCAGAAACAGTGCAGATCCTCAGGGAGGGAGAAGGGCCCTTTACCCGCTCTCTGTTCTCTGATTGCACTGAGTGTTAATGCACTGAGGGAGCGCATCCTGCAGACTCGGATCGATTGCTGTGAAAGTCATTGGCTCCTGGTGAACTTCACAACTAGGATTCCTAGATTGGGGCAAAAGGAAAAGCCTTGTATTAGAAGCTGCAGTCAAGTAATGAAAAATGTATCACCTTTACCCATTACAAATCATATGCTTAATTATCCCAAACAATGCTGTATATTAATCCTGGTCAGCATGAGCAAGCACTTTATTCTGTGTTAACTTTCACTACACGCCGTTTGCTCTCACCTGCTCTCAGCATTTGTGAGGTTGCCTGTGCATTCGTTTACCTCCAGAGGGCACTCACATGGGCATTCACATTCATTCTGCTCCATTCTGGAGAGACAAAAAGCACAAAAACAACGCATTAGACATCACTGCAATCTTAACCCCACAGTGCAGCTGCACCAGGGCTGCTCACCGTGGAGAAAGCTGCTCGGTATCCTTTCTCTTACCCCTGGGAATGCAGGGACTGTTCCTATTCTGTGCTGGGGTTGAGGACAATGCTCTAACTGAACCTCCCCGATCAGTTACCCACCCACTGACATTAAAAAAGCAGGCAGCCCCAGGCAAGTCTGAGAGCCAGATGTAAGGATCCTTCTTTCCAGTGGAACAAACATATGGTGTAGCCAAAATCTCCTGCAGTCGCTGGGACCCCCATGATGAAAAACTACACGTCAACTCGTATAAAATTGTGGGTATTAATATGCCAGAACAAAGGGCCTGATCCACAGCTAACTCCCCCTGACAAACTAAATCAGTTGTGGTCTTAAACCTTATCCACACATGACATATGAACACATCAAGAATAAACTACCCTTAATACAGTGACAGTACAGATTAAAAGACTAAAGGAATGTTAACTTACCATGTCCCTTCCAAACAGCACGGGTAAATTTTGTTTTCACTTTAGTTTTGCACTCCATGTTTTCATTTAACTTATCAAATAAACAGGTTATAAGAACCACACCATAAATGCCCACTTGTGCCCTATCTCCAGCTGACCTGTGGCAGTTCAGACACAGCCTGTCCACCATGCTGCAGGCGCAGAAAGCAAGTGAATCACAGGTCTCATTGACGATGCCCACGAAGGCATTGGTGCCCGGTATTCTTGTCAGCCTGTACTTGGAGCAGTGGCTGCCATGCACAAGGTTTGTCAGATCTCCCTAAGGAAAAACAAGGTGTTGTTAATGGCACAGCAAGAAAACAAAGCCTTAGGGAGCTTCAGTCTTTTCTCCTTCTGAAACACACAGAGCAGAGGGAGCACGAACATACAGAGACTGGCCTTTAGAAATAAGAGGCTTATACAACTGCTTAACAACCTGTTGTGTTTTGCTCATCTTCCAGACTACTACAAGGTGGAAGGATTTTGCTGAGGATGGAAAAAACGCACTTAGTTTGTAACCATCATTGTACAGCTGTGATCTATTTGGTGGCCAACTCCCTTCTGATTCTGCTTTGCACAGCACAGCTTAAGGGTTTGCTCTGTCCCATACAGTTTCCTTTAGAGTAATACGCTTTCTACTTTGCATTTCAAATGTGGGGGAAAAGTTTAAGTCTACCTGACACAAACCATTGTATTCTGACATAGTTTTCAAATATTTTTGACACTCATTTCCCATCTTCTCTTCTCATTAAACGTTGAAAAGTACTATTTAAAGAACAACTTCTCTCACAGAGCTTAACATCTTTTCAGTAATTCTGCAGTTATCTTGCAAGGGTGGATCTGTGGCACTGCAGTCAGCATTCATCATACAACCAGAGACAACAGACCCTGGCTTGGACTTCTAAGCATGGCTGAGCACAAGGGGAATCCACACCTCCAGCCTGCAGTCTGACAAGTGATATTCTGAAAATGCTCATGAACATTTCATCAGTAAAAACATCTGTTTTCTTGCCTAAGAAAGCTCTCTCCTTTTCGTGATGCTGGACTAGGCTTTGCAGACATCAACCACAGCTGCCCATCCGTAATCCCTTGTGTGTCAACTGACTTCTCAAGCGAGAACTATTTGTGCAGCCCGGATCACTGATTTCATGTTTGGATGAGGGTGAACAGAGGCCAACCCACACAGCAGGCTGGCTTAGACCCATGTCTGCTGATCCTGGCAGGAGTTCCTGTTACCACCAAAAGAAACCCAACCCAACCAAAGTACATTGAAAAGCAAAATAATAATTAAAAGCAAAACAAAACAAAACAAAAGAAAACAACACACTTACCACTAGGCTGGTATTAAATTTATAAAACCGCTGAACTGTTCTGTCACTGAAGCTGTTGCAGAGGTTTTTCTTGACAAAATTTGGGTGGTTAAGAATGTCATTTGCTACCAAGGGCTCCTGAGTGGAAAAAAACACAGGATTTTATGCCTTTCAGATCAGGCACAATCAGCAACTTCTCTGCAGTCCTTCCCACTTCAGAAGTTGGAAGAGTTAAGCACAGACTAAGGAAAAAGCAGCCAGACCTTGTGTGTAATATGCTGTTGCTCTACCGGCGCGTGTCCTTTGGGATCGATGAGTGTTGGGTGTGCCACCAGGTACCCTCTGTCCTCCATGATAAAGCACCTGCTCGTGGCAAGAAGAGCAAACAGCCTTCCTTTAGACTTCCATACTAATTAAAGAGAGGTTTTACACTCATTAAATGACATCCCACCCCAGAGAAAACACTTGGGCATCATTCACAACCCCCCCAACTGTTTCTTTCCAGCAGTTCCCATCAGTTTCCCAAGGGGAGGTGGTTACTGTGGCCACTCAACACTACCCAAGGTCTACAACGGAATCAGGAAAACATTTTAGAGTTTTGTTCCTTTATTTTTAAATTCTTTATTCCACCAAACTTATGGGGGTTTGCATTAGAAACTCATGTTGTGGATCTTATGTCTTCCCATGTAACATTTTCAAGATGTTGAAGAAAACAGGAGAACTAATAGGCATGTGACTAGAATAATGGAGAGAAAAGTTCTGCAGAGATCCATTTTAAAAACGAATGAATTCCTGCCAAGTAGTTGGAACTGATATCTCTTGATACCTGTAAGTACTTATGGAAAGGCTCTAAGCATTAGCTCCAGCTTCTACATTATAATATTATATATGATGCATATAATAATATGCTTGAAAATTCCAACTTAGAGAATGCAGAACAGAGGAAGCTATCTGATTCTTTTATTATTAACAGCTTTTAACTGGAGAAGGGAAAGAAAGAAAAAAAAAGAATGCCAAACCAGAAATCCTGATATGCATTTTAAACACAATACAAAAAAACACCCAAACCAGAAAAGAACCAGGAGGATGACAGAAAACCACTTCCCTTCTCAAATTTAGAGCTTAAAAACAAAGAAACAACAATGCCCAAACCATGTTATCATATTACACCAGATCCAAACTAGAGTCTTTCCCCAACCATGCGATTTTTCAAAGGCCAAGGAGAAAGGAACAATTCCATTCACACAGGTCAAACTAAAATTAGCTGCTCCAGATGAAACTGGACCTCTTGCAATCAATGCTGTGCTAGGTGGTTTTCAAAAATACAGCAAAAGTATATTTTAATAATAATTGTTAAAATGAATAGAGCTGGACTTATCATTACTACATGTGAATATTGACTGCTCGCAGTAACTAGGTAGGTCATTGTCCCCAAAAGGACATATCTAGGACAGCCCCAAATGAAAACAAATACAAGAGAATAGAAGTGTGTTCATTTAATAAAACTGTTTTGTTTTTTTTTGCTTTGTTTTGACCCAGGGTTTCAGTGAAGCCTAAATACAGTCAATGGAAATCTTCCTTTTTGCACCATAAATGACTGTTTTCTTAACTCATGATCTTGATCTTAAGCAACAAAAAGTCCACATAATCTTTAGGAGAAGAACAAGCACGAGTTCTAGAGCAAGTCAGAGAACAGACATTGTTGCCCAAGGAGGCTGTGGATGCCCCATCCCTGCAGGCATCCAAGGCCAGGCTGGATGTGGCTCTGGGCAGCCTGGGCTGCTGGTTGGTGACCTGCACGCAGCAGGGGGTTGGAACTGATGAGCGTTGTGCTCCTTTGCAACCCAGGCCATTCTATGGTTCTATCATTCTATGAATAGAATTCCACAGTAAGACAGGATGGAAAGTACCAGCGGGTTATCGGGTCCAAGAGAAACAGAACAGAACTGTGAAGATAATTATGAACAGAAAGAAAAGGCTTACCTGATTTTGTTTCCTCCATCTTGGTTACAAACTGGCAGCAGGTCCATGAGAACCTTGTAGAAGTACCGCAGGGTGAAGTCAATGCCCATCACAGCCACTGAATGCCCTGAAGACATCTGGGCACTGCAGAACAAGGGGAAAAAAGGCATGTGAAACACCAACTCAAATCCATACCTACACACTGAAGCTCTATTCGCTCTGACCACATCTGAATGAGCAGGCACAGTGACTGTAAATAAAGAGAACAATCTCTTATCAATCTACTCTTTGCTTTCTAAATTAAATAGTCAGTGCACACCAACAAATCAGTTTAGATCCAATCATCATGCATCTTCCATCTATGACTTCACAACACAAACTAGGACTGCAGATCCCCTATCATGTTTTGATTTGCTATTTTCCCTCCAATGAAGGGCAACTACAGAACAAACATTTAGGGGAAGTGCAGAACATGAAGTCTCTGTGGATGCTTATGGACAGCAGCAGGAAGGGCTGCTGTGCATTGTAATATCTTGCTCACACTGAAAATGTGCTCGTGTGCCTATTTCTACCAATTCAGGAATGCACTCAGTTGCCTTAGCAACTGATACATCAAAGCCTACAAGCCATTCTCAGGCTGATGCATGGAAGTATATTTTCTTATAGCTCTATAATGGTAAAGAATTGCTAATTTTGCTCAGTCTCATCTTTTTAACGTTCCTCACCCTCAGTACTGTGATTGTACAGTGGTTTACTGATGCAAACTGCATTAAGTAACTTCTTGCATGAGTCTTCTATTCCCAGACTCTAAAGAAGAAGGAAGATGTTCATGAAATGGGAGTTCCAGACAAACTAATGTTACTGAAACCCACACAGCTGTTCCTAACAATTAAATCTATTAACTCTACTGATCCTCTTCTTCCCCCCACACTTTTTTTTTTCTTTAGGGATTATAACTGCACGTGACTATAAGCTTTAGAGGTCATATTTACCCAGGAATCACACTTACATCTGCCAAACTTCATTTAACTCTTCGTTAATCATGTTCTAATAACCCATGCAACCTCTAAGTTCCTAAAGCCAGCTGGAATACCTCTCCCTAGATAAAAATCACAATTTTGATTAAGTGCACTTCTCTTCTTACAGAAGTGCTTATTTCCCTTGAAGAAATCTCTCTGTGAAAAGCATCACACAGGCATTAGGCACTGCTGCTCCTGTCAAAGAAGAGGCAGATGATGTGTGCTGGAAAACCTCAAATGGAGCCAAGATGTGTCCAAGAACAGAAAAACTGTCCCAAACTCTGCTGGCTCTGAGATCTGGATTTACCAGTGCAGTGTTAGAATTCACCTCCTTATCAGTCAGCTTTTAGATAGAGCACGTGAAGAAGCCATGTGCTCAGTGAAGAGCCTCCATATAGAAATTTGAGTATTTCTGAATCCTGGGAGCATTTATTACAGTAAGATTTAGTATATATTCTACCCACCAAACTCCTTTAAGCACCTTACATCTCAAAATGAACCCCTCCTATTGCTGGGGGCCTGGCAGGAAAGAGGTGAAACAAAGCCTGGTCCTCGTGGAAAGGGTCAACCTCAGCACTGACAAGGTCTGCAGTAATATTAACTGCATGAGAATGATGGAAACACCGAGATTCTCCTGGCTGACTCTTAAAGAAGGTATGTTAGCATTTTCCACTTCCTTTTTTTAAATCATGGAAAACATCAATGAATATGCTTCTTCCTATATGGCTGTGACGTCCCTTTAGCTACATGTGGTGCTTTAACCCCAAAGGCAAAGGCTGCTGTTTTCATTCTCGTGTTTTCTGCAGTCATGTAAGTGCAGTTTAATGCTTACAGACTTTTTCTTACATTGTCCATACTCCTGAACTCCCACAGAAATGCACAAACTGACCTTTAAGAAAGCAGTTTTGCTGGGCTGGCCTCCGCTGGCAGTTTGGTAGATCTGCCTTCACCTTATTCCCTTCAAGCACCACCATGGTGCATGCAACTCTTATTTGTGCATAACTTCAACAAGCTTCCTCAAATTCAGAGACTGTCTTGACCCCAGCTCTCCCAGACCTCCCAATGAAGCAGTCCCTCTCCCTCTCCTCAATTCCCACCTTATATATGTGAGGTTTCATCACACAGTCATCCAGCAGCACATCCTCCCTCACTCACTCTTTCTTTATGCTCTTATCATTCATACACTAAAGCCTCCTTCTGAATATAAACCTATTCCTATCCCAGGGATATCCTATTTCCAGTGAATCTACACAAGGTTATACTGCATTTTGTCAAATGCACTTTAAAACCAGGTTGGTTTTCAGTTCTCAACCACACAGCTGTCACTCAGTCTATTTCTCTCCTGTCCAAAATAGATCTCTTTAGAAGATAACTGAGAATATTCTTACTTGACATAAACCTGGAAACACAATTTACCTGGAAGAGTGAATGGTGTGACTGATGGTAACGACGTAACCCGCCCCTCCTACATCTAAATAAGGACCAGTAAAGGTAATTAGCCCTGGATTGGCCACTGCATGTAAGTACCTAAGGGAAGCAAAAGAAACATTGGTAACTAGAGAGAAATTAGAGAGAAACTGTTACTTTAAAATTTAAGACCATATCCTTGATTTTGTAGAAATGCAGTCAAGCATTAAATTCTGCACACTGACAATGATGTGCTACCAAATTCATGTTTCTTAACACTAAACAAGTTCCTAAGCATGATTCATGAAACATTTTAACTGCTGAAAATGCTTTAGTGTATGAAAAAGCTGTCACCCCATTTTCCTCTGCCCAGAACACCAGCTTACAGGGCTGTGCTGCACTGCACAAGCAGCCTGACTGACTTCTAAATAAAAAGATGGCTTTTGTCTGATGTTGCATCAATAATGAAAATAATGAGAGGCCTTTACAATCCCTTGTCTCACTGCAAAAACAGAGCAATATCCCATCACTTTCTCTGTCACTAAAAACATAAGCAACGATGAAGAGGAAGAAAACCTGAGGAAAAGAATCAAAATGAGGGGAAATGATTCTTCAGGGGAAAAGTGGAGCTGTGTGCAGCTGGAGGCATTGCAGCCATCCAGGGGCTCACTCAGAGTCACAGCAGGGCAGCACCTGGCTGCCTGCTTCCAACAAAGCATGTGTCACAACACACTGCTCACCAGTCTCAGGCTCTCATTTGTAATGTATACAAATATTTTCCCCAAATCAGCTGCTAGTGCATAATTAATAGCTTGCAGACAAGCCAGCCAATTCCTATTTTACATCAGCGAGGGAACCCACTGCAAACAAACAAACAAACAAGAGGACTGAAATATTCACAGCCCAAAGAAGGCACAAGGAGCTGAAAACGCTTCTGAGAGCTGAATTAGTGAATCACTGCAGGGGCTGCTCATTTTCTGAATATTTATATTCCCATCTGCTATAGCAGAGATATGAAACAGAAGCTATCATTTAAAATAAAGGGGTTGGAATTAGAAGCAAGAGAGGCTCTAACTAGTTGCATGTACGCACGCAGCCTTTCACCCACGATGACAACATTTCTACTTAAGCAGTTTACAGCTGACCCTAACAACCCAGGCTATGAAATCGATACCAAATCTTTTCCTCATTGCCCGACCAGATTATCCAAAGCTTTGATAACAGAACCCTAAAACTCACCATTGTCTCCTGGTGGGATCAAATGCTTTGTCCATGAGGGAACCGGGGTAAATTCGGAGCACCCCATTGGGGGTTGCTATGTAACGGCGCACAATATAACTGTTCAACTGTTCATAACTACTCATTTCCATTTGTGTCATCCATTCATCTGTGACGTGACTGGTAGCCATTACTTCATTTCTGACAGAGAACTGCAAAACAAAGGCAGACCTAGCAGGGTTCCTCTAAGACTTGCATGAAAAGATAATAAGCTGCTCGCGGGGTTTCCTAAAGCTCCATCAGAGATCATCTAAACTCAATTACTTGTTTAAAGTCTTCTCACACCAGACAGATCCGGCACATTCCAAGCAAAGGAAAAGCTTATTAGAATGAAATACCCTTGTCATTACCTCTGTGGCTTTTTTAATTCAGGTAAATAAAAATAGTGCTCTGCTTGCAGAAAAAAAGAACAGAGTTTTCACCTTTACATGCCTAAAAACACCCAAATAATTTCCACTTGGAATTTTCTGCAGCTTTATTTATTCTCATGTTTATTTCAATAGCTGCTCATCAACTTTTTTTCTCGGCCTCCTGGGGAAAGATGCTCCGTCCTCTCTCTGCTCCTTGAGGCCCACTGCCATCTCTCCAGGCACGAGGACACCACTCCAAAACACCACTACCACCCTATAGCCCTAAGAGCATCGGGAAATAAACGCAGGTACCGCATTCAGGTACTGCCCTCTGGGATGAATGTAGTGCGAGCTGACCATCCAGGAGGTCAAGCCAAAGGCCCAAGCTGGGAAGAAAGCAGGGACAGAAGTGTGGCCAACAGCAAGGATGTACCTTAAGGCCAGGGTTAGCAATCAGGCGCGTGTTGTCGCTGAGGTACGCCGTGTAGTGCTCCACCATCCGCTTCGTCTCGGGCTGGCTGAGATGTTCATAAGGAGAAGAGAAGCTGCCCGCAGAGAGCATTACTGTAGGGCTTTCTGAAAAGAGCAAGATATTAGAAAGTTAAGGACAGTGAATTGGACGTGCTATGTTGTAAACGCCTTCATATCATGAAAGGGTATCTGATGTGGTGCTGTATCTGAGGATACATGGAAGAACTATGCAAGTTATGCTCTTTATTCCTCTCAAAAGCAAAGCCAGAAGCAGGCAGAGCAAGAGCTGGAGGAAGCCAGCATCACCATCCTGTCCTCACCCACCCAGCTGGTCCTACGAAAACATGGTCCTACAGCAAGCATCTGCATTCCTAGGCCCCCAAATGCTGCACAAAACAAAGGATGGGTGGTTGATGCAGCACCACGTGGCAAGGCATACAAAACGCTATGGGACTCCAGCTCTCGTGGCAAACAACACCACAAACTCCAAAGCCCAAAGCCAGCTCAACCCAACAGAGCGTGCTTACTTGCTTACTGTTGGTGAACTACCTTTCTCATTTCAAACACAGAAGGGACAAAATTATCCACTCGCTCTGTTCTCTATGGGTTATTTGATAGATTCCAGTGCCCTTGTTCTCAAAGTCCAAATAACTTCTAATGGTTATTTTTTGAAAACCTACAGACGTTGGTTTCCATGAAGGGAACAAGACTTTGTGATAAAGAGGTAGAGATTAATTATCCCTGTTTAGATTGGCTATGGCAGAAGAAAACACAAAAGAGCAACTTTCAGTTCCAGCTAAAGAACAAACAGAATTACAAGAGCAGAAGAGGAAGCTCACCAAGAAATGTGCAGTTGGCTGGGCTGTTTTTCAGAACAGATCAGAAAGTAAATGTTCATTGTGCAGAAAATGTAATACCTGAGAGCTTTTTCTTTTTAAAAGAAAAACAATGATGAAGGTTGAGAAGAACAACTTTTCAGAACATCTGACCCACGGAACCCAATTTCTCAGTACATAATGGTCTCCACAGGAAAAAAAAATAAATCACTGGAGTAAGTGATCTGCTTTTATTCACATTCCTCTAAAACACATCACCACACATCCAGGAACCATGTGTACTGCAGCCATCACTTATGAACTTCTGATGTTGGCCTTCATCTGCTTCCCAGACCAAATATTCTGATATGACTGCATTTTGCTTTGTATGAAGTTTTTCCACTTGTCAGCTTAATACCGTGTTTTTGGGGTATTTTCTATTTATATCTTATCTTTCTGGATATAAGGCAATCAAGATAGGCTCCACATTAAAGAAAGAAAAAAAAAACCCTGTATTTTGAACAATTGACAAAGCAATTTCTATAGGTTTCCTTTGGAAATGCCTCCATTACTTCTCCAGTCTACTCACGCTTAGCTATTTGTGGCACTGCAACACAGATAAGAAAATACCACAACTGTGGATCTAATGCACCACGAGACCCCTCAAGCTTTGCTACAAACAAAAGCAGTTAATTCAGAACTTCTTATGAAACAGCACAGATTCAAGCTCTGCTCTTAGGCTTTTTACTAAAGTGTAAATGCTTGCAACTTATATATATCTAAAAAAAATAAATCCATGTTCTTAGGATATATTCACAGAACTAATCACAGAATGATGTCAATAAGCTGTTTTGCAGCCAAGAGAACAGAACTCAGTGAGCTATCTTTCCCCCTCCCCACTCCACTTTCTGGAAACTCCATGAAGCAAGACTGATAGTGCTGTGACCTCCTCCCCAGCCCCATTGCACTCATCCACTCAAGTGCTCAGCAATGAGTAAGTTAGTTCTGGTCAACGGAGAGAACGGACCAGTGGGTATGGCTGATTAGAGAATCAGCCCTGGAGAAAAATGTCCCTCAAGAGGACGATACTGGCAGCATTTTATGAGCACAGTCTGACTTTCTGCTGCCACACTCTACAGAAGCATGCATGAGAGCTCTACCTAAAGTTGCCAGCTGCTTGAAGTGCAGACAGGCGTTTGGCTGGCCCAGCAGATCCAGGCGGTGATACAGGAGCTTGCTGCTGGGGACAGTGTTGAGATTCTTAAGTTGCTTCACAGGTATTTCTGGTTGTATCACCACAACACACAGAATAAAGGACGTGTCCTGAACCTGGAAAACATGAGCAACAATCATTTCTAACACACTTACTGGAAAGTCATTAAGAGAGGCCAGGGTTCAGCTCCACAGGTGACAAACATACACTGGTACTCCCATTAGGAGGAATACTGACAATTTAACTCCAGAGGTTTTATCATTCTTAATCATGTACTGCATGGGTCACGTGCTTCATTGGTTTGTGTATATTTAAGCACTCTGTAGTACAACAGAATGGCAAAACTTGCCCAACTGCTCAGTAAGGTGTTTGGTATTCAGTGCAACATTATAACATTAGCCTCCTCTGTGAACTTCTGTTATCCAGTGACAGATTTGATCTGTTAAAACTGCCCAGCTTAATCTTTAAGGCTGTATTCAACTTAACGCTGTGAAATGATCCACAGCTACCCTCCTAAAGTTTGTGGCAACAAGAAGTAGCCAATTATTTCGGGCATCAGTAAAATTCACCTGGATTACATTTAATTTTACGCTCTGTTTTAAGGGTCAAGGGTCAAGATTAGAGTTGAAATACGTTCAAAAATTAAGCTGAAGAATCAAAGACCAGAGCAATATTTTGTACTTCACTATATTCAATATATTCATATACTCTTCTAAATATTAACTTACTCAGTGCCACCATGCAACAGTGTCATGTTAAGCACTTACCATTTTCCAGGCATAGCTGACATTGTAGGCCTCCTTCCCAACTTCTCTCAGTTTGTTTACATGCCAGGACAGTGAGGAGTTCACAGGGACTGTAATGATCTGGCTGCCCAGGGGAATGCTACAGTGGGAAAAAGAGCATCCATCATTTCATTATACATTGAGAAAGCTCCTAAGCAATATGTTCATAGAAAATATTGGAAGCTCTGAAGAGGTCAGCTGTTATCTGCCTAAAGCGAACAAAAAGATGTTTGCCTATCACCACGTTTTGAGAAAAATCTTTTGCAGCAAAAGAGAAAAAACATTTCAATGTCTGTTCTGTGGCTTCATACAGCACATGATCACCACTCGCCGTTGCCTGACCCATCAGTCTTCATTTATTGTCAATTTAAATTTAAATTAAGACAGACTCCACAGAACGCAATCTGATTGTGAGGAAGGGAAGATGGAGGCTCAAAGTGAGGAGCTGTTTTAACTCTAAAGCTGAAACAAAAATTCATATTTAGATGAAGGATGAAGAACTGAAACCAAACACTGGAAAATCTTCCTGATGTGGAAGAGAGATTAGAAAGAATATCAGCCACGTTGGCTGTGGAAAGCTTGCTTTCCTTAGCTGCAAACAAAAAATCAAAACAGGACAGTTCTGCATTTTTTATGTTCTCTGAATGCTCCTCCAAAACCACGTCTGGTGCCCTAAGGACTGCTAACATTCAGACTTGCATCCTGGATTCCATACCTGAGGATGTTCTGCCGCACCAGCTCAAATTTTGGGATGTTCTCATAATGTATGATATCCGTGTGGAGGGGTGGTTCAGACAGCAGGTAGGGCCTGGTAAGGGATGGGTGCATAAGAGTGTACCCTGAAAAATAAAAGACAACGACATGCACTGAACTCACTGACACAGCTAAGCACAAGAGGAAAACTTCCAGGAAATAAAAAGCAAACTAACACAGTAATTAAGTACTAGCACTGATTAATTTTTACACGTTAACAGAAGTAAACAAAATAGCAATATCACCAAAAAGGTTGCAAAGTAAGAACTTCCTAAGTTGCCAATGAAAGACAGCTCAAAGAGCCAGGCAATAAAAACGATGTGGGATCAAAGGAAAACAGCTGAACATACGCGTACACCAGCTCTGCCTTTTGCCCTACGCCACAGAAAACTTAAGGTTTTCCATGTGTGCAATTCAAGCAGCAGTAAGCACTTCCACATCAAAACTCCCAGACAGAAATCTCACGTTACGAATCCACCCATAGATTCTAGCTGGCTCTCAGGCAAAACTAACTGAACACCACACCATTAATCCTTTCACAAACGCTATCATTCACTACTTACAGACAATTCAGATGCATGAGAATTTAGCACATACTTTTGATGGCTGATGACCTCAGTGGGAATAGAAGAAATTATTTAAACCAAAAAAATTACCTTTATTATCAATGAGAAATGTGTAGGAACCCAATGAGTCCTGGTAATAGGTGACATCTTCCAAGATGTATGCAAGATTAACATCTACTCCAACAATCCCTAGCAGCAGGTTCCCAAAGTAGCACGGTTTACTTACAGTCATTATCAGGCCTTAGAAGGAGACAAATAACATAAAAACATCATATAACAAATAATTACAAAATAACAAAGTGTCAAGACAAATTTTATACAGTATTCTTTACTGGAATATGAACAAAAATGGTGCTTCCAAATGGAAGCCAAGCAGGTTATTTGTCAGTCTGGCTGTTTTTAGCCACCCTCCCCACTTACTTTCTATGTTTCTGATAGTGCCCTGAGGTACCTTCCATCAGTTTAATAAAACATGGAGAACATTTAATGTTTTAGGCTTTTTGTCAGTTTACAAATAGATACCTTATACTAAGAAATGCATTTACACAATATTAATTTTGTTCCTTCATTGCTGTCATTTAAGGCAGTTACAAAAAAAAAAAAAAAAAAAAAAGAGGGAGGAAGAAGTAAGAGGGAGGATTCATACCTGTAAAGCAACAACAGAGACGAATTATTGCTCATCTAATTGTGCATTCACAATGTTACACCTCTTCTGCTTAACTAAATCCCAGCATAGCCACCACAGTGGGAATTATTATTACACAACGATTTCAGAAGCACCTCATGTGCCTGAGGTAAGAACTCTAGGTAATACCTTACTTCTCTTACTTTCTATGCCATTACTGTTTGGAAACTCAGCAATTTATAAATACATCATGAATAAACACTGAAGCATACTTAAAGCTAATGCAAGACAAACCTTCTCTGTTGCACCATTTCTAATCCTTTCCTTGCTCAAATTTTCCATCATGCTTGGATATGGCTTTGTGAGAGAAAGCTGATGTTAGGAGATAACAGCAAGTTGCAAGCATGCTGACTCAGAGGAGGTTTATTCTGGAATAGCCTTAAATTTGGTTAGGGCCTAAATACTCAGTCTGAACTCAAGTGCCTTTGAAAACCATTCAGCATAACCCTGACTATTACAGAATCACAGAACTGCAGCCAACACTAAGAACATGCAAAGTCTTGAATGAACAAATTACAGAGTTTTTTTTACGTGGTCAGAACAATATGAAATCACCAGTAATCCCTAACACCATCGTGATGTTTTTAACAACCCTTTTCAGAACAGCCCTAGAGAAATGTCAGGTGAGCTACCCAAGACCAAGAAGGGCTAAACCCTACAGCACTGACCCTTCAAGTGATATCTATCACTTATCTAGATAGATATCACTGGTACCTATCATTAACACCCACTGATATCAAGAACCTCCAGTCTCTCTGTCATCTGGATATAGTAGTGAGATTAGGTAGAGCTGAACATACAGAGTTTGTTAAAGTGGCATCAAGTCTTAAGGTGAAAGGGCAGATTCATGTGCCTTCCACCTCGTCAACATGAATTAGACACTGGAGGGAGAATCACACTACAGCCATCTGCTGTATGAAGGTATTCTTCTGGATGCAATCACAGTCTAGGGAAAAACTGACCCTAAGACACTAAAAAGCATCCACTAAATTCCATTTACGCCACGCTGCCAGCCTGGCTGGGGGCACTGATAGCCTGCTCAGGCTTCCTGTTCCACCCAGTGCTGGGCACAGCCCAACTCTGCTGAAGCTGACAGCAAATTTTTGACAACATACAATGATCCCTCTTTGATTTTGATACCCAAATTCAAAGTAAGTATTTACCATCTCCCATTTCATCTGAGAAAGGCAGACTGAAGACCGCCTCGTCGATCATTCGGTTGGGGAGGTTTGTGTAGAAGCGGCCAACTGTAGTTTCCAGGTTACTCAGCTGGTTTAGGACCATCATGCTGCCCTTGATCACAGGCAGGGTTGTTCGATCTGGAACGCCGTACTTCACTGAGTTCTGCTCTGCCAGGTCTCGGAGGAAGGCCAGTTCTTTCAAACCCGTCACTCCCTCTGGAACAGAAACAGAAGGGAGAGGATAAAAAGCTTACTTAGCATCAAGGCTTCTGTATCTGATTCTGTAGTACCATAAATACAAGTAATTAGCAAGTACAAAAGGTAATAAGGTTGCCTTTCATACACTCCATGCACAAATTCATCATGCCACTCACACCAGCACTTTAAACAAAGACTTTTTTAACGAAGACTTATGTGACCTATAAATCCACAGGACAGCTCTTTGTTCTCCACTGATGGCTAGTCCACAGAAAGGACCAGGAGCATATCATATGCCCATAGAGATAACAGGCTTTGTTCTTTAGCTTAAACACTAAAGCCTCCCACTTTACATAAGTCACAGGCTCAACTCCTGCAGGCAAATCAAAGACTTCTGTACATATCAGAACTCAAATGAGTATTTAAACTTACACTAAAATGACATATTAGCTTTAGCATTAGTTTCCTTGGCTGGAGCCTGTGCAATTTTCAGTAATACAATGTATAGCCTTCTTACTTAAAGCTTTGTTGGAAAAACACAGGAAGCCAAACTGAATGAGTGATCTTCATATCTGATTTCTTCAGTTAGGACCTGAGTTATCAAAGCACTTCAGCTTGACTGATGTTACATTTGTGCTCAGTGGCTAATGACTGAAATGCAAATCATGGGTATGCTCCTTTTTGCAAGAGCAAGAAACACTAGCAGTCCCAGGAAGGCTCACAGTTGCAACAGTCATTGAATTTTACTCAGTCTGGTTGAAGCTAGAAGTTTTAGGCAACAATATTTCATATGCTGAGCAGCTGCACTTTGATACATAAGCACATAGTAGCACAGAGTTTTATACATGAAAGAGGCAACATCTGGATACAGCCTCTGGATTACATGGGCCAAAATCAATTAACAAACTGCTCCCAACAGGGCGTGGAATTACACTTGGATGAGCTTAATAAACTGGTTGTGCTACAAAAGGGAATTTGCATCCATTGGAATGGATGCAAATTTGGATTTGCATTTCTCACCGTTCATAAGAGCGTAAGTGAGAATCATGACTGAGTTATTGAGGAAACTGTTCTCCTCATTGATGACACGTAGAGTAGCCTTTTTATCATCTTCTGAGGAATCTTTCGATGTGATCCCAGCAGAGAGAGAAATTATGACCATATCGGTATCTAAAAAAGAATTACAAATACAACAGAAATTGCATTAGATTTTTAACTCGGGAAAGGACTGAGGTAAGCTTCCTTCCATCTGCTTACAAACACACATAGCAATAGCTTCATTTGTAAGATTCAGAGCTATCCACAGTGGATGAACACAGCAGAGCCTTAAGAATTACTTCTTCTGTTGTTAAACTTCCATTCCCATCATTTAACAACCACCCACTTAATCCAGTGCCTGCCAGGCAGCCAGCAGCCACGCTGATGGGTTTGGCAGAGCAGACCCACCGACACGTTGTGGTTCACTGGAGAAGAGCAGGCAGAGATGAAAGGCACCTTAGGTCTCCCTGTGTTGCAGTTTGGAGAACAGTGCTTGAGAAACACACCACCATGCACAGCCCTTCTGCACCGCTCGCTTTGCATGACGCCAAACACGCTTTTCAAGCTGAGTTTGTTCTACACGAATGGCCTCGAAGCCTTTGAAGATGCAAATTCAAATCTCTGCTTACACACAATCCGATTTCATCATGTTATATCTCTGTATTAGAAGTGTTATGTGTATAACTAAGGCACTTGTAGTGACCATGCAGCACCACATAATCCAAAGCACATGATGTCAGATGGTTACATGCCAACTTTGCTGACCAATCTCCTGTTGAACTTCTTCTTTCCTAAATAGCTACGAATGCCCTGAATGTTCTGATTTGTGTGCTTTGTCTTCGTGACTTGAAATGAATTTCAATTAGAATTAAACACAAACAAGTATGAGGAGGTACACTGTAATACTATATAGATCCAGACACACTGCCCAGTTTCAAGACACGCTATCTAGTTTTCAAGTAATGTTGGCTCTCAGAGGCAGAGTATTTTCTTACAGTTTGGGATGAGGGTCTCCTGAGCAGGACTGCAATAGGAACTGGCACAAAGCAGGAAATCCTGACGTGATCAGCAGCACAATTCCTCTCTCACATCCCAGTAGTTTCCTCCTAAGCTTTCCAATGCAAATTCAGGAGCAAGGCTGTATCTCTATAGCTTCCCTGACACACCCACACATTGTTCTCCGGGAACAGGATGTGAGAAAATTAGCAGTAATATGAATAATACTTCTTTCTACTTGTTTTTTTTGTTTTATGTTGTGTTTTTGTTTTTTTAAGATGAAAAAGATTACTTTAAGAAGATAAGTTATGGTTCATTAACATCCTCTTCTGCGATCTATTGCATCTCGTTCGGTGAATTCTGAAGCTTGATTATACACATTAGGTCTTTAGAACCCTTCAATCTTAACAGAAAACACAAAGCCATTTGCCTTGTATTTTAGCTTCACATACGTGTGCCCCCAAATAATTGTTCTACATGAAACCTGGACAAAATGTGTTTGTTCTTTTTTCCACATCAGTGAAGAACACACCGAAACCTTCTAATCCTAACACACAATGCCAAACAGAAAAGGTACGTAGGAGGATGTTGTAAGACTGCACAGCTGATGTTCTTGGAATAACCACCCATGACTAACACGTCTTATCCCAGCCAGCTTCAGCAGCAATGGATTTTTTTTCCCTCTAGAAAGTCGCACCCCTTTCATCATTTTGCCAGAGGATGGCAAAAACCTGCCCCTGACAACCCTGTCTTTCAGCTAAGCAATGTACAGACAGATAAACATTTCATTTTATCTGTGGCCTAAAGCTCAGAAATTGAATAAACCTTTAATAGGAAGAACCATCTTATAAACTGAGGGAAAGGGACCTGAAAGAGGAGCGCATTCCCTCAGTCTTTCAAAAGCACTTTAATTCCTGGGCTTTTCTTTTTAACTTTGTTATATTCTGCACTGCAGTCTGAGCCAGGGCCCTCCAGGACAATGACAAATCTGCAATCATCTGAGCAGTCACAGCACCAAGCTATGGGATCTGCGTTACAGAAATGAATTGACTGAAATGATAAAGATCAGCCTGCTTTCTCTCCACCCTGCCACAGCACTGGCAGTGTTACTGGGCTCCAGCACTTGGAGCACAGCTTTAAGAACTTGCTTTCCTCTGCTTCCTGGCAAGCAAAAAACGCGCCACTCCATTTCATATCCATCTTTTCCACATCTTTCACCACATCCTCATTACAACAAAAACACATAAAAAACCCCATGCTTGGAAATGGGAAGGAGAAAGCCCATAATGCATGCTGCAAAATTCAGAAGGATATTCTTAGATGAAGGAAAATGTACCCAGCCAACCTCAGATCCCATAAAATATCACCCATAATTGGCATTCTCAAGGAAATCCTTTTCCCTTAGCAACCTAAGTTCCCTAAGTAGCAAGGATGACTTCCCAAGGATTCCAGTTAGGGAGCTACCCCTACACCTACATTTTAGCAACCTGTCAATGACCCTTCAGCAACAGCCATTTTCATTTAAAGAACCCCTCTGCACATCTCTAGCAAGTAACTCAGCTATTGCAATTTCATGTAATAGTTCAAAAGAAAGGAAAGTCAGCAAGCAGAATAAATCAAAAGGGAATGGCCACATTCCACAGTCACCTGTGCAGATTTTGAATCAAGTTAATGCTATTTAATCAAAACATGAGCTTTTTTTTTTTTTTTTTTTTTAATTTTTGGACATTTGAGACACTACACTCCTTTGGCCTCTGTCAAAGTGAGAAGCTGAAATTTTAAAGAGGATTACAGAAGAGACTTACTTCCTTGGAGTTTCGTGCCATTGTTTGTATTTCGTATCAGCTGGAAAGCCTTTTGAAATCCTATTGCATGCTGCGTGGGGCTGTCAGATGACTTTATACTGCTAACGAAGGTGGACATCTTCCTTTTTGTCTCACTGGTGGCAGGAGACAGAAACGTCTTATAGCACTGATCCAGTGAGCAGGTTCTTACTGTGTCTGCCACGGTTAACACAGAGATCTTGAAAGAGAAGAAACTATATTGGATTATCTTACCAATTATAATTCTTTATGAACCAATATAGAAAACACAATGATAAGCCAACTGAAGAGATTCTGTGGATTTAAAATTCAATTGTTAAGAAATAAATGCTCGAGGCATAAATCCATCAGATTTGAAAAGGATTAGACTTATGGTGATTTCTAGAAAAAGAGACTTCAGTCTTTGTTTCCCAGATGAAGTCAGCTTCACACTGCTCACACATAATAGCTACTACACTGTTCTGGGCAGAAACCTCCACAGACTGGAGGTATCTGAACACAAAACCAGCGGACAGCATTTCCAGTATCCTTGGGCTCCTTTGGAGAAGTGGAGGGCACACAGAAAATGAAAAAAAGAAAACCCCTGAGGAAGTTTTCACAGGAGAAGCGTTACGGCTTTTTAATGTTTCAATCAAAGCAAGCCCAATCTACCATCACTTTTAATTCTGTAAATAAGTAATGGCACGCAGTGGCAACATTTGCATTGATATACGTTCAACATACCAGTCTTATTAACTGAGTGGCATACTTTATTATAAATTATGACTGATGCAAGAAAGTCATAGAATAAAGCAGTAATTATTTACTCGTATAACAGGTTTCATAACCACTGAGCTACTGACCAAGTAATCTCTCTCTCAAATTCATTTTCTTCACTGGAGGTCTATACTCAGACAAGCATGTTTGACACTTACATTTAAGTGCTACTAATTCTGCTAAACTATAAGCATTTTTATACTATATTCTGGGTATCTTCCAAAGATTTTAACATATGTTTCAGACCACTCCAGTGTAACAGCAGAATAAATCTTTTCCATTTCGTCCATGCAAGAAGACAGCCACAGAGGCAAAAATGAGTTACTCAAAGCAATCTCATACTTCAGAAGTCATCAAGCTCAGAGCGTGGTTCTCCTAATTTCACACTGTATCACACTGCTGACCAGTGCCTAAAGTCTGTGCCAAGGCAAATGAGCATTTAAGGATTACTCAGAAAAAGATTTTCCCTTAGATCAGTGGTTTTCACTTTTTTCACCTCAAGATGCCCAAATGCTTCCGCCATAATAACACAGACTTCCAAACATGAGTTCAAGTCTTCTTCACTCATTGGAGGTAGACCACAGATCTCCACGAGTCAATGGACCACAAGCTGCTTTGGCTGAAGATATCAAGCACAGTTCAAAAAAAAAACCAAAGAAAATACAGTCATTGCATACAGAAAGCTCACCTTATCGTGTTCGTCTATAGAGCTCAGAATGACCTGAGCAGCATCCTTGGCAATCTGAAGCTGCGTTTCTGTGACTGAAGCTCCATGATCCACAATGACAACAATATGCTTGGATTGAGGTCGAACAGTAGAAACATAGACAGGCCTGAAGGAGAATGGAATGCAAACCAATGGCATGAGTCATCATTCCCAGTGAAATGCTTGTAAGTAAAATGGTCAAGAATTGAAACCCCCAGGAAGAAATAATAAAATTCAAAAGGAACTTTGAATTTTATGGAAGTTTCTACGAGAAGAGACCAGCAGAGGACCTGAACCCAAAGAAAATGCCCTCATTCCCACTCCCTTTTGTTTTTAATCCAAGCCTGTGTCAGATCCTTCTCCCTGTATCACAGCAGTTGCTTTCAGCTAGAAATAAACAACTTTGCTGAAGCAGCCTAATATTTGGGATCCCTGTTTGCAGAACTTACACCAGGCTTTGGACTATGCATGGCAAGCAAGAACTGCTTAATGATAAACACTGGGTGCCAGGAATATTACTCCCATCAGAAAGTAAGTGCAATGGTTGGTATTTGCTGGTAATATGACAAGTAAAAACCTGTGTGCCCACGTAGAGCTGTATTAGCATAGAGAGCTTGGTTTATTTTAATAAGAGAAGGCTTCTGGCCAAGAAAGGGTTTTCTCTTGGTGCCCTGAAGGGTTTCACACCAAGAATTGTGGGCTATGCTCCACAACCCCTCAGGCCTGTGCAGTCTGAACCACATGGGTCCATCTGCCTCACCCCTGGTCAGGGCTCTCAGTGCTGCATGCATCTATTTGTGCTAACATCAAAAAACCACAGTTGCAGTGAAGCAGCACTCAGATGTAGTCCAGTACTGTGAGGTATGTGTGAAAGATTTCACAAGCTCTACTGCCAAGGTTTCAACATGGAACAAATTAGGAGGAACTTCACCAAGAAGAGAGAGGAAAAGACAGAACTCTCTTCCTTCTTAAGCCCAGACCCAAACCTACTTACAGTCAAGTGTTCTGGGCTGTTTTTATTCTATCAAAGCCACTGAAATCTTATTAAACAGTCAAGGAAATGCAGAATGTTTTAGACAAGTCACTGCAGCAAATAGCTGGCACAAATCAGTTCTAAATTGCAGAACAGCCTGCAGCTCTTCACTGGTCCTAATACCTAGAACTTAAATAGCATGTTTGATCTTCAAAGCACTCAGCATTAACTAATTAATCTGTCCAAACTACCCTCTTAGGTAAATGCTAGCAAAAAAAAAGAAAAAAAAGAAAAAAAAGCTCTGATTTAGCTATGGAGAAACTAAGTGCACAATTAGGCGACTTGCATGAAATCACCAATGGTTTTAGTGTCAAAATTCTGACAGAGATTTGGGTATTCCCAGCTCTCATGTCCTCAGATCACACCTTTCCAAGACCAGGGCAAATTTAGTCAAGCCCAAGCTTCAAGCTTTGATGATACACAGCAGATAGCACCCGTAAACATTTGGTTGCTCAAACACAAGCACTGCTTGCTCTCTGTGCATTCAGCTGTGTGGAAATGTACTGGAATGGGTTAATGCTCTCCCACACAGACTGATTAACTGGTGTAATTAACTAATGAGTGACCTAGCAGTGACTAAAGCTTTCTCTTCTGACTTTCTCAGAAGAATCCACTTGATCCAAACGCATAATACTGGCAGCAAAGGCCAGGGGAGAAATACCAAACCACAACCGCTTTGCTGCAGGCTTACAGAGCAGGCAGGCTATTACCCTGAGCAGGAAAACCACGTCACCACTCAATCCTTTTTTCCTACAATTTTCTGAGTGGAAACAGAAAACGTTCACTATTGCTGCTTCCCAGCTGCCCATAATGGTGCAGACTGCAGAAGTGCTCCTGCCCACAGCCTTTCCAAGCTGTCACCCTTCCAGCACCCTTTCCCAAAGCGACGTGCCTGCCCAATCAGTACACTGTGTGCTTATTACTTTGTTAATAGGGACCGAATATGAGCCAAACACAAATCAAATCTTGCCTGTGGGCTGACCAACAGTTTACAGATTACTGCTACTTACAACTTATTTGATTTGGGAGACATGAGGAACCTGAATGCAATTTTATTTCACTTCAATTTCTTAAAAATGAAAACAAACCTAAGAAAACCTGAGGTACTCCAATAGAAGCTGGTCATTAAATGCTGCCGGCTTGGAAAAGCAAAACACTGGAGGTTGTTTGAGGGATGCTGTGTCCACTAAAAGGGAGGGGTCACATCATACCTGCTGCGGTGTTCATAGCTGCCTTTGCACCGGAACTTGTGGGCTGGGAAAACGGTGAAAATGCCTTCTTCTGAGCTGAAATATTGCCATTTGATCCCCGGGTTTGATTTCAGATTATCAGCAAGAACTGAAAGTTGGACAGGAAAAAGTGGGGTTACAAATGGAGATGAGACTTGGAGGCATAATGAACAAACAACACCTCACAGCTACTCGAAAAAGAAGCAGGGACCCAAGGCCAACCACAGGCAGCTGCAGCTGATGGCCAGAGCTTCATATCTGCTTCACAAACTGTTCAAGTCCTTTTGAAACTTAACAGGAGACATGATAGATACGGGTTCATAGGATGACATTTCTGAATCTCTGAAGTACAACCAAGACTGAAGAAGCCAAGGCAGGAG
Organism: Centrocercus urophasianus; assembly: GCF_019232065.1. Lineage (NCBI taxonomy): Eukaryota > Metazoa > Chordata > Aves > Galliformes > Phasianidae > Centrocercus > Centrocercus urophasianus. The sequence continues at coordinate 27,531,417 of NW_024884733.1, read as the reverse complement.
AAAGGAAGGAAGAGATTAAAGCAACTGTATTATATATGCACACACAATGATAAACCCAACAGAGTTTTAATAAAGATTTAAAAAAAAAACTGTTAAAAAAAATGCTGTTAAAAAAATTATATGTTTATTACACTGAGGCAACCGCAAAATATAAAATAGGTTTTGCTGCTTACACCTCAGTAACCTCATCTATTAATATTACCTATTCTGGCATCTGTTAAAAAACATGTCTACATGAAGCATGTGATGTACAGTTCTGTACCTTCTATTGAGCATCTTGCTTTTAGCATTCCTCCTTGGAGGGAGGCCAAAAATAATCATAGACAGCTTCATCTCCTGGATCTCATTCAAATCATATCAAATACCCCAATATTGGGATTGGAAATCATTGCAGGGCACATGTCAAGCCTCAGCCAAATCCCCCTACAACAAAATACCCGAGAAGCCTATGGTTTCAGTTCACATCCACAGCAGTTTAGCACTTTCTCAAGTTTCCCAGACTGGCTGCAGCCACGATGCTCTCCCAGCATTCAGCTCAGAGTAATTACCCTGTAAAAACCACTATCTTTGTTCCCCCTCTTCTGCTGCAGCTGTTTATATTTCCACAGTGCCCAGCGGTCCCAGTGACAGCAGCTTTGTCCAATCCCTGCTTCGAAGAAGAAGCTGCGGGATGGGATGAGATGAAGAAGAGAACCAAGGAAGGAACAGAAGAACATGGCATCTGCTTCCCACACAGATGCCTGTGCTCATTTCTCTTTGCCCTGAGCGGAGGTAACATCAACCTGGTGATGCTTAAGAGTATGCACTGCTTTTCTCAGGAACTTCATAGAATGGCCCAGGTTGGAAGGGACCCCAAGCATCCTGAAGCTCCAATCCCCCCACTGCCACACGCAGGGCCACCAACCTCCACATTTCACAGCAGCCCAGGCTGCCCAGGGCCCCATCCAACCTGGCCTTGAACACCTCCAGGGATGGACAGGGCATCACAGCCTCTCTGGGCAGCTGTTCCAGCACCTCACCACTCTCTTGGTAAAGAAGTTCCCCCTTCCATGCATTGCACCCGTGATCCTGCAAGCACAAGTCCAACCAATTTGCAAACACCATTTGTTTCACTCGAGCTCTCACTATGCTGAAGTCCTGGTTTTGGCTTCAGGCATGAGATGAAGCAAGTTTATCAGTGCCATTTCTGCTTTGCAAAAAAGCAGGTTCCTTTGGTCACAGATGAGCAGTTTTGCACAGCAGGGAACAGCAATGTGAAAATTTATTTTTGCCAAAATGGAAACTTTGGAAAAGAAATCACTTTTCATTACAAATGAAATAAATCTAAACCATGCACAGTTTCTAGCTTTTATCACTAGGCCTTCCAGAAATTCCTCTCCTCAGCTCCCTCCCCATCACCTGCTGTGTTCTCCTCCCAAAATCTTGCCAGCAAAAACCCACCAATCACTTCTGAATGCCTCAACAGTGTGCCAACCCAGACAGGAACACGATGCATGGCCATGGCTGTGGGGACCCAGGAAAGTATTTGATGACCTTTTATCAAGCTGAAAGATAACACTTCAAGTGGGGGAACAAACCAAACAAACCCAACTGCTTAAAAAGCATCAAAATCTTGGCTTATACAGATGGGCAGATACACACATATATACAAAGCTATGTATGTATGTATGTATGCCCAGAGGCTAACTGTGCCCAAATGACCTCTGTGGCAGCACTAGCAGAAACGTGCACCAGGCACTACATTGCTGCTCATTTCCTAGGCTGCCATTTACTTGCTAAGACCCGTGGCTCCCATTTCAATCCAAACACCAATCACCCACTTTCTCATTTTCTGGCACTTTCAAGTCATTCTGGCAAATGCAACCAGCTACCCATCGCCCTGCCGTACCACAAATTACAAACTGTTCGGTGCTGCTGATTCCACTCAATAATTTGTTCACTTCTAAACTGAACTAAATTAAGGCCCAACCTCGATATCACATTGCTTGGAGTAAGTCAGAATCTAAGTCTAAACGCAAAGATGTCAGTGGTACCCACAGCTGGGTGCACAGCCTGGGGATACACGTGCCCAGCAGCTCCAAACTGCTGCAAAGCCACTGCTCCTCCACCACCATCAGGCACCAGCTGAGCCCAAACTGCTGCAGCCAGAAGCAGTTGGGGATTGTTAGCATGAGAGCATTTGAAACGTCGCTCTCTCTAATTATAAATATCTAAGAAGGCAAAAAGGACTTTTAGAAAGAAAGTCCTGTGTGATAGTTTATAAAACTTCAAAGGGAATGCGATATGATAACACTTAGCACTTCTAGATACCACTTTACATCTTCAAAGGATAGCCAAATCATTAACTAATTAATCTTCAAAGAGAAGCACAAACAGCATTAAAAAAAAAAGGAAGAAAAAAAAAAAAAAAGAAGGAACTGCTGAACATAATTGCTCATTATAAAGGAGTTTCTCAGTCCTCTTCTTCACCATTACATTTATGGAGCTGTAGCCTTCAGGTTCCCACCATGCAAAAAAAAAAAAAGAAAAAAAAAAGATGAATTTTCAGAGCAGTGCAATCCTTTCTGGGAGAAACCTCCATTAAAAACAACAGCTCTGAAGATATTTTAATGCTCCTCAGAAACAACAGCAGACAGCAAACATGCTTATTTTATACTCATACCCTAATTCTCCAGACTCACACGCCTGATCCAGGATTTTCTGATTCTAACTGTGCTCTGGCTCATGTGCTCTCACCAGAAACAAAAGATCCAATTAAAATTCTGCTGATGGCACGAGCCCAGCCTGAAGCTCACTCTTGGGGAGCTGTTTTGGCTCTGAAGGGCAAAGAGGTAACAAACCCTTCATTCAGAGGCTTTCTAGCTTAAAAGGACTTGAGCAGATGGGAAGTCTTTGGAGATGGTGCTAGCCCAACTGCTTTCACCCATCCTGCCTATCATTTCCAAGTATATATATATATATATTCCATGAAGGAGCACGACCACAGCACTCCATGTTTTGACTGACCAAGTGTCACAGGTGGGATGTGATGACGAAGCCTTGAACACAGACCTGCTCCCATCCCATCTTCCTGGGGAAGAGCATTCTGCTAATGCTGCTTGATTTGAAACAGACATTTGGGTATTTTGGAGGCTGAGAACGTGAAAGATTTACTGGTTCTCTGTTTATCCAGAAAGATAAGGAACGAGGAATCTGATAACACAGAGCAGTGGTGCTGGGCACAAGTTTGTCGTTTAATAAGTACAGGACTATTCATATGGTGAGGACAGATCTCTTCATCTAACTGACTGAAGCCTGAGATTCCATCTGAAGAATAAAAACTCTCTCCTTATCTCTCTTGTAGTAATGGCTACAAAGTAATCCAAATGGAAAACTCAAGCCAACATAAAACAAACCGTTTCCAAGACTAACAAGACCAAACAAAAAACAAAAAAACTCCACCTCAAGAAAAGAAGAAATCCTGCTTTTGCCACTTAAGGGCTGCAAGAAATACATCTATTTTTTTCTTCCCTTCCCCTACGGTTATATTTCCTATGGTATAAAATTCCAAAAGAGAAAAATTGCACAAAAAATTACAAAATTCCTCATAGTTGAAAGTTTCCTGAGCTACACTTACCCTTTTTAACAAACGGTTCTGCCTAGAAACCAAGCATGCTGTCTGCACCAGGGGCTCTCCAAGGCTTGGGTCTTGTGGCTTGCCTGGAGCCTGCGGTGCAGATTCCATTTCCTTCCAACATCTACAAGTTCCCCACTCCAACCCCACTTTCTTACATTGTGCACGGAGCCAGCCAAGATTAACATTTAAAGAACTGAGATTGAGGCCAAGCACAGCTGAGTTTAAATTTATGTTTGACCGAGAGCTTTTTATAGGACAGCTTATTTCGTAGGCAAAACTTAGGCAGGGAAAGAGAGATACCCATGGGAATTGTTTTATATTGAGAATGAACTGATCAGCCCATTCAGGAAGACAAGCTGGAAGATGGACTGGCCAGCCTGGTTATGGAAACCGTGGGCAAAGGAGAGCACAGGAGATCCTGCTTTTGGAACTGGGGGAACAGAGGGCTTTCAAACCTTTTCTCTAGATGGCTGACCAGTGTGGGGTCCCAGGGGAAGAGCCAGCATGGCACAATCTGGGGGAAGTTGTGGCTGCCCAGCCTGCCTTAAGTCTGAATGAGCAAAGTGAAACAACCTGAAGCACCAGCAGCTCCTAGGAGGCTTCTCAGTGCAGGGAAATACTTCAGCTAGAGTCTGGATTCAAAATGCAACAGATATTCTCCTTGCACTGCATGGGGACACTGAAGAGAGGAGCAGGAAAAATCAGGGAAACCTTCTGTTGCTTGACCTTCACTCTCTGTCAAGGTGAGTTTCAGTTTAGAAATAACAAATACATTTACATAGCTTCATTCAGAAACAGCTCCTGCACAAAGTGCTCTCTCCTGTGTGCATCCTCTGAGGTAAATGGTACTACAGAACTGCACCACGAGCCAAAAAGTTGGTGCTTCTAAAAAACATTAGAGAGGACTGAGGACTCATTGCTTGCAGCTTACCTACAGCAAACCTCGGTTTCACTACGTGTGTACCCATCAGCTGCCAGTTCTCAAAGAAACCTCTTGCTGCTCAATTTCAGTCTTTCCATTGCATTTTTCTCTTAAGGGCATCCTCTGACAGTAAAAAAGATCCCACCAGAGGCTGAGTTTGAGAGCTGCTAAAATGAAAGCAGCTAGTGTGCATAACTTCAGGATAGAAAGCACCACAAAAATGATGGTGATGAAACATACCAGGAAATCAGCTTGTTTGCCCAGCAAAGATGTGCTGTACAGTGCACGAGATGGAAAGGAACCTGGGGGAGCTGCTTGGGTTTGGCTTTTCTTTTTGGAAAATAAAAACAACCAAACCCAACAACACAACCAAATGACAGCTACAACCCAAATCTATAGTGTTTTCTAATTTACAGCACTATCATCATAAAAAGCTGAGGAGCAAGATACAACAGCTAGACAAAAGCACTACTAAGGAACCTGAAAGCCATGTATTATTGAAAGTTGATCACATAAAAAAAAATAAAGAAAAATAAATCTGTGACACACTGGAGAAACAAAAGCTTAATTGCTCAGGGATAAATCACATGCATTTGGTTCTAAAGCACACTCCTAGCTCTTAAAGTGTGTCAAGGCAACGAATGAGTTGACAATGAAGGCAGAAAAACTCTGAGAAGACAAAGAAAAAGGGAATATTTCAGAATGTTCCTATATTCTGCAGCTTTTGCAAACACAGCCTCACATTAGCTGGACTGGGCTAAGAAGATCAGAGAAACTTCTGTGTTTGGCCTCATCAGGAGCTGACACTATTGATGCCAAAGCAGACATGCCTAGGAAGGAAAGTACCTTGGAAGGAAAAAAAAAAGAAGAAAAAAGTGCATAAAGCACAACAAAATTATCCACGGTAGGCTGAAATCAAATCTTCATGACATTTCTATATAGTACTTAAGGCTAAGGGCATTACTTTAGGTATCATCTTTCAATCGTGCAATCTCAAATTAAGAGCATTGTGACAGTTGCAAGGAGAAATAAAAGCTCGTTGCTATGGCAATCAGTGCTAATTCCCTGTGCCAAGGGAATGTTACAGTCCAGTGGAAAAAAATCTATAACAGAAGGAAAATAACCCAAACTCCACTACTTACCAGAATTTAAATCACGTCCAGGATTGAAGGCTCTGCTGTTGACAGTGGTGGACAGTCTATCACAGCTAATTGTCCTAGAAACGTTGGTGTTAAAATTGCCATCGAATCTGCAACGACAACAGCAAAATTAGCAGAGCAATCTGACATAAACATACACAGCATTTGCAATGGACATAAATATTTTTGAAGGCCCAGTGAGAAATGATTATTAGTTTAAGAACTCCAACATTACACATATTTTAAGGGCCCTTGAAAAACTGTGAAACCCAAAACCAGGGATTGAAAACTCATCACAGTTGGACTGCCTCTGCTCTCTACCACAGTAGGTTGCATTTTTTTCCTTCTGTGTTACTTGGAAGCAAGGACCATGAGAGACTGAGCTCTTTCATCTAGATTAGTAGAGGTTCCAGCTTGGGATACATGCACAGCACCTAGGCATGCCATCAGCCTAGATTTCCTGTAGTTTCCTCCTGTAGTTGAACCTTCACCAGTATGAATGTTTCCTCATTCACCTTATAAAAAAGTATACCAAATATCTTGGAAGGAAAGGATTTCTTCTTAGAGCCCTTAGGAAAAAAATCTACGAGTCAGAGCAACACTAACTGCACTTTTTGTGTACTAATACTGAAGGGTTCTAAGTAACTATAAACATTTCTGAAGCTCTCAAAGACTTAAAGCTAGTTTCGCACCATTTACATAGGCTGATTTTACTGATTTTAATATCTTTGTGATCTTGAGCACTTGATGCCATTTGACTTTCAGCTATTATTCTGGGGCTTCAGAAACTATCTGCCTCCTCTGAAAGATTCTTCTACCATCAATTTATTTCTGAGCAATGACAAGAAACTGCAGGCGAGGCCTGCAGAAGATCACATTCTGGGTGAGGAGCCTTGCTGCAATGCTGGCTGTTACCAAGCAAGCCATGGGGAGAAAATGGGCAGAGCCAGAGTTTGTTCAGTGCTTTCAAGACTACAATAGCAAATGATAAAATGTATCTACATCAAAAGATCCTGAACAACTTGATTCATACCAATGGCACCTCAATAACTTACATATGTGCACACAGCCCTCACCCAGCACCACCTGAATGCTTTCACTTCACCTCCAAGCAATACACATTGAAGACACACTAAATGTTCTTCATTTAGTTGCTTATTGCCAACTGCACGTAGATCTTTAACCAGTTATACTTTGTCACACGCATGCACACGTACATATAAGCATGTATCCAAACACACACACCCATGTGCTGTAACAGAATGGAAGCCCAAAATCTTGGGAGGAAATAAAGAAAACAAACACCATTCTTATGGCTGGAAATTGTAATTGAGAAATTGAAACTCAAAAAGCTGCATCAAGTGTGGAGCCCAGTGAAAACACAGCAAGATGGATTGCCTCATTCTGTCCTTGTAGGGCACTTGGTGGGCTTCCTAGACACAAACAGATAATAAAACAACGTGCTCCTAAATCATCCCATTAAAACAACATTTAACAGAAACAAAAACTGAGGCCACAGACAGATGGAACTGTTTACTGCAAGGAAATGTCATGTTCTGACTGCAGGAAGCAAGTCTTTTAAAGCAAACTAAATCCCTCCTACTCCAATATCTTTTCTTTCAGTCCTGTTGTTCAAAGCCCTTTCCTCCTAAAGGAATGAAGCAGCTGCCCCAGGTCAGCCAGACAGAGGACCAGCTGTGAGCCCATCTCTTGGTTACGGGATACTCAGATGTGGGACACAGAAGAACCTTAGAGGAGATCTGTGAAGACCGAGGAAAAGTGCTTGTTAGCAGGCTTAAGATCACCACTTCCACATATAAGTGGATCCACTTGCAGAAATGTTGGTATCACAAAGCCAAACAAGCACTGCTGCAGCAGGCACAGGAGCTTGCAGAGATTGCAGGTTGGCATCCTGCACCCCACTCATGCCAGCACAGTCACACTGAAGGCTGGGTTGCATTTTTTGCTTAAAGCAGAGGCTTAGCTTCCAAGCAAACAGTGCAGCACAGCCTTCCCCATGTTCAGAAGTGTGCTCTTCAAGTGGAGGAGTCATTTCCTGAGAGCTTAGCAGTGCACTCCTGAATGATTTCCTGATTCACAAATAACCAGTTCTTTATGCAAACACACAACAAAACCACAGACACTTCTTTGGCCTTTGCATCAGGTTAGATGCCATGCTGCAGAGGCACAAGAAGCCCAGTCTTATTACACGGTTCAAGCTCGTGAGAGTAGAGGCTCTTTTCAAAAACCTAATCAAATTTAATTTTTGAATATGCAGGGGAAAAAAAAATCATTGTTGATTACTATTTGTTACCTTCTTAGTGCCTTCACTGTAGCATAGAAGCATCAATGAAAACAGTGTCTCCTTAAGCATGCTGTGAAGTCATTTCATCAATATTCATAGACACTGTATATGTTTTAATGTAATTATGTTAGTCATAAAAGTGATGAATGAGTCAGTGCCCAACTGAGGCACCAATGTTCCATGACCTCCTCTCAAACTCAAAAGACTTAAAAGAAAGGGAAAGTGAGATGGATGTAATTAAGTGCCCTCCATACAGGCAATCCTTTAAGAATTATTTAGAATTGTAACAGTTTAAACATAGCTCTAACATATAAAATACTGAAAAGATACATTTTTTAACATTGAAAATCACCGTATAGATACAGATACGCACAGAGTGAACAGTTTTGCTTTTTTCTTCTCTGTACTTCAGTACACAAAGCACAGAGGGAGTCCCAGAGCAGTGGGACACACATGGGTTCTCTCTCCTCTCTTTGCAATATTTCCTACACCTCGGTCCTTCGACTGCCCCATCAGTGCACACAAACTGCTCCTACCCAGCGAGCAGAAATGGTGCTCATTCTTTTGTTGGATAACGAATCTTAGGATTGAGATTAATTAGCAAAGGATGAGTCTCACATAGTACATGTTTATCTCTGAGCAAAACGATCTGGGGAAGAGCTAGAGACTGCAAATTACACATCTCAGTGCTAGAGAAATATTTCCAAGGGATACCCTCAGACAAACACTTAGGGGAGGATAATGACTTTTCAGGATGTTAGCTAATTGCCCCAGTGCTCCCATCAAAACCTATTAGCGACAGCAACAGGATACCTCATTAGAAACTAACATTATCCACGTCTCGATAAATGCTGAGTTTTAATTCAGAATCACCTGGAATTTTCCTCTGCCCTTACATTACGTTTTGCCCAAATCACCTCTCACACTCGCTCAGAACGGCGCTTGCCTCGTGCCATGCAACTCTCACACCACTCACTCTACTGGCTGCCAGCTGCCCATGGGGGAGGTTGCATCTCTCTGGGTTTAAAACGTTGACTGTTTTGCTCCATCGTTTCCTCACCCCTGAAAGATGCTGAGCTGCATTTCACATCACTCCCTCGTGGCAGATCTTAGGGTTTCGAGCAGATGACCATTAGGTCCATTTCTGGCCCACTTCTGGGAAGGCAAAAACATAAGTGACCCCAGCTGTGCCCTCAGCCATGGCCACCACCATCTCTCGCTGCCCTGCCTCAGCCTGTTTGCATTGCTCCTCTTACTAGAGCATGCCAAAGCACTTCAGTGCAAGAATGGACACAGGCAAGTCCCTTTGCTTTTGTTGGTGAGTATACTGTTGCCCATCAGGACAAAGAAGGGACAGATACCTAAATGATCAGCAGCACAGCTGGGAAAAGAAAGCAAAGAAGTCCTGCAGCCTAGGTCAGCCCTCCTTTCTCCTACTACAGCATACACGTAGCAAAAGGAGAATAAAGTTAAGGGGAAAGCAGTATAAATAAAACAGGCAGCAGAGGAATTTTTTATAAGGCCGTGAATTAAACAGCAGCCCTCAGACAGAGCTGTCATCCCCAGCTCTGAGCTGAGCAGGTATCTGCTTGCCAGCTGCAGTTGAGCACAGCTCACCTTGGAATGCCTTGGTTTGCATCGTGCTGGACACAGCCAGCTCTGTGACACAGGGACCCAGAGGAAAGAGAGCAGCTCCTGGCACAGGTGTGGGTGGCTCAGAACAGAACCTGGAGAGGCAGCACTGAGGCAAGCTGACACATCAACATTCACCCTCATTTTAATCACAGCGGAGAATTTCCCGCATGCTTCTTACGGCTGCTCTCAGCTGTTTCAGTTATGTGCTGTCAAACAGTTTGGTGATCATCAACATTAAAGCAGCAATTAAACCCAAAACCTCAGCACTGCAATGGGTGTTTGCAGCCACCACTGCTTTCCTTGGCTGTACCTTTCCTACAGTTTGTACACAAGTTCCACACAGCGTATGGACACAGGGCACATTTTGCAGAGTTGTTCATGTTATTTATTCTGGAAGAAATTATTTCAGATTTGTATTTCAGGATTTTCAGGCAAGCGCTGATCCCTGCATGAGGAAGGCTGAGGTTTTTTTAACAGCATTTCCCACTTCTGCCAGCAGAAAAGACAACAGATTGGGCAAAGAGAACAACTGAGCTGGCTGACCGAGGCTGCTTTTGGAATTTGGCTCCAAAGCTCGGTGGCACAGCCAACCCTTATGGACATCCTCCAAAATCCTTACCAGAAAAAAAAAAAAAAGAACTCACAATGCTATGTTTAGATGCAATTAGTTTTTGTACTTACTCAAACAAGAGGAAAAAAAAACCCCAGAACATTGGCTGAAATTCAGTTTCAAGACCAGCCCCGTTCCCCCACCCCCTCCCTCCCTAAAAATCCCTTCCTTCTGGATTCACTTTAATGAACAACCGATCGAAACTGCATCCCGAGGGAGCAAACAGAGCAGCGACTCCCACTTTGATCTCTTCCCCATGGAGAAACGCACTCCCTGCCTGGCTTGCAAGATGTTCATTTGATTGACGTTTGCTCTGATGTGCAAACTGCTTTGAACTTCAGACATTTAATTCCCATCAGGCTGCACTCATTTTTATTCTCCTTCAACAGGATTTACAAGCAGGAGATCAGCAAATGCAGAAGATAAAATAAATTTGCAGGAGCTTTGAATCTTACATCAAAACAGCGTTCAAGTGAGCTCCAATTGGATTTTGTTTGGCCTGAATTTGCAGTGTAAATCAGCCTCTTTTGCACAGCTTCAGTCTGGGGACAAACAGGGGAGCAGTGCACAGAAATGACATTCGAACAGTGACTCTCAATTGTTCTGAAACACATTTTGTTCTGTCCTGTTCCACCCATGCCAATTTCAGGACAATTTTAGTATGCAAATGGAACGATGGAAGTTCAATGAAAATTTGGCATTTCATTTTAGATTCTCAGCTAAGCACATCTTCCTGGCAGTAGGAAAAGGTCTTCACTCATATTCTATGTGCTTAAATCCTTAGGTACAGTAGGAACCACATAAACAGAATGTTGGAAAAATAGTTTTTCTATGATCAGTTTCATTAACAAGCTGTTGATGACTCCGTTTACCAATTTCTGAAGGCAAGGCACAGAAGTTGCTCTGATTACTTCACGTCTTGCTTGCAAAAGTCCAAGTATATTTGTATGTAAAGAGTATTTAGCCATTTCCTAAACAATTTCCTGCTGCAGTTCTGGAACAAAACAAGGTGCCACGACTGGCCTCATGCATGCTGCTTGCATCTTCTAGAAACCCACACTCACTACTGCAGATACTCCATAAGAAGAGGAAATGCATCTTAAATTCCCCTTAGCGTGGCCCACCCACTTCTGCTTTGGAAGTGCAGCTCTTAAGATATTGCAGCAACTGAATGGATCCCCGTTATCTCCCACTTGACTGCTCAGAGAGGAAAGATAAACACTGAAGGAGCTGCGATAAAACTGAACTGCATTAGCAAATATTTAACCATCTGTTTAAAAAGGAAAATCCAGACCACTTCTGAAGGCGGCACCATAGTCTGGGAGTAAATGATTTTCAAACATAGGTTTGTAAATTCACTTACTCAAACAGCTCTGCTATGGGTGCGTAACACAGCGCTGCCAACAAATATTCCTCCATTCCATCTCCTTTCATAAATTTAGATAAAAATGCATTCCTTGGGCACTTATCAGCATTGTTAAGTAAGGAACAAAACCAGATTTCCAGCTGCCTCGAAACACATACGTTAGCAGTAAAGCATTAGCTGCATAGCAATGTGCATCGCCAGGAGACCTGCGACCATCTTCCACAGACTCCAGCAGTGGAACCCACCTCTGTTTTCAGGGGGCAAGGAGATGGGGGGACATTCCCAGCACGTACCAGGACTGCACTGGGAGCCAGAATGGGGCAGGGGAGGAGAGGAGGAGGCCTGCTTTAGGAATACTTTGCTTCCCTTCAAAAACGTCCTCTCTGCCTTTGTGGTGGAAAAGCTGCAGAGGCAGCTGCACATTCCCTAACAAATGCAAGTGAATAAGAAGCTATAGCTTTTTTTTTTTCTTTTTTTTTGGGGGGGGGGGGGGGGGGCCAGGGGGGCGCGGCCTCCCCGGGCAGTCGGGGGCAAGCCATCCCACTACAGTTACACAGGGCTTTCACATGCTGAGAATGCCAATTCCATAAAACCTGTACTCACAAACGGTGCCTGCAAGGCCAGTCGTGTAACAGTGCCTTTACCCTACCTGGTGAAGCTGGCCTTGCACAACCCCACCTCCCAAAGCTTCCCATATGAGACAGCCAGCAGTCAACTCCTCCCAAAAAGGCTGTTCTGCACACCTGGCAGGTGATGACCACTCCAGAATGACACACCACCAAATTAACTTTTTTTTTCCCCATGTGGAAAGCGTTCAATTTTCCTTCAGCTGCAAAAATTCAGTATAACTCACCTACTTGATCCACTCACTACTTTCCAACCCAACACAATTTTTATTGGCTCTGGGCACAGGCTGCCCAGAGCTGTGGGTGCCCGAGGCCATGCATGGGCCGTGGGCAGCCTGAGCTGCTGGGGATGGAGGGGCTTTAAGTCCCTTCCAACACAAGCTATTCTAGGATTCTGTGAACCCAGTGAAGGCCTTCATGGGACTGAAGCATCTGTTGACAAGCAGGAGATACTGTCCTGCACACAAATGCATATACTTTAATTAAAACATTGTCTTGACCACCCTAATAGAATGTCTGGAGACTGTCTGAGATCTGTTTTCATAGCCTCTTCGGCAGCCTTTATTAGTGAGGAAACACAAAGCCTTACTTTCCAGAAGGAGTTTCTTCAAGGATTAGTAGATTCACGTGACTTGACTTCCATCCTCCTTATCTCCCATCAGTTTACCTATCTGCCTTGCTAGGAGCCCAGAGTACTTTACCCATGTAAACCCTGCCTGGCTGGAGCAATGCCACAGGCTGTACTCATCTCAGTGGCATCAGGATCCTTCTGCACATGGCCACAGCCATGGAAAGAGGCATAAGGTGCCACGCTCTGACCTCATGGGCACTAATATGGCCCATATGTGAGAGTGGGTATGGAATATTAGTGCCATCTGCTTCTGTGCTTGTTGAAATGATGTTGTCTGGTTGCTTTTCTCACCTATTGTCTCTCCTTCCATTGCCACTATGTTTTTTTCATTTCCAAATCTTAACTAGAATAGAAAATGCAAACAGTAGTATCTGAAGCAAGGAACAGCAAAGCTAAAGATCCACCCTTGTTTTGCAATACTTGCATATATACTTAACTGTATGATTCATTTCCATTTATGAGAGCACAAACCAAAATGCTTTGGTAAACCAGATGAGCATAAGCATATGATTAAATGTTCGCTGAATTAAGACCTATGGAAGCATCACTTACACAACTGCTCAACAGCCACCAGCTGCACTGCTTCATCGAATAGATCTGCCATATTTACTTTATTAATTTTCACTATTTTCCAAAGCAAGACAGTGCCACTGCACAAGCCCACCTCGGTGGAGAGGACAAGTACACGACTGATGGTAGATACACCAGTTTGGTTGCTGTATGTTGGATACAGGACAGCAACCAGAAGCAGCACAGTCAGCCTGCTCACTCTGATTCAGAGCAGCACGCATCTCACCGCGGGCTGGAATCATAGCTGCATGGAAACTTACCCACTGGGGCTCCTCATTGCAGAAGCCAACATCACATAATGGCAATAAAATAAATGTTTTCCTTATCATATCTCACTGCTCCACTGAGCAAGCACTGTAAGCGCCAAGTTCATTTTATGTTCCAGCTTGTGCTTTGTTGGTTCTGTTTCATATCACTTATTTACAGTCACAGTGTGGTATCCTCTGTCCTCACAGTTTATCTCAAGCAACACAGCAAGCTGTCTTGTAAGCCAGTGCTCAGATTTTCAAGATGAATACAAGCATACACAAAGCCACACGTGGATAATTTTGTTAATGCTAACAACAAATAAGATTATTTTGAGGTTTTTTCTTTCTAGTGGCTTGGTATCTTCCTTTACTTCAGTTCTCTAGGGAGTATTTCATTATCTCCACTTCACGCAGACTAACAAAGTTGCACAGCAATAGAGCTTTCAAAGATATTTGGAGAGGAAAAATGCAGAGAAAACCACTTTAAATTATGACATTCTAATAATCTTGGGTACAGCTTTCCAACAGAACAATTAACAGATACGCCTTGTTTTAATGGGTAATAACATGCAATCAAATAACATGAAGGACATCTCAGGGGTTTTTCCACTCCTGTCCAAACATTCAGGTTATGCCAGATGGACAGAAACAAAGTACAAGAGTTTTCAGTGAGGATCCATCCTTTCACAAAACAGCATCTTGAGTTTTGGTGTCTCAATGTCTTAATTGGAAGGGGAGCCTTTCAACCACTTACACAGCCATACCACAAAGTGAAAAAATCAAACTGACAGATGAACAACCACCTCCTTCCACATAAACAACTTCACCTTCCTCTTGGCATCCTTGTGTTAGATGCCAGTTCTAGTAATGGCACCCTGAATACCTCCATTACCTTTCGTTCCAGACAATTTCACCAAGAAGAGGAAAATCTCCCTGAGGAAGATGCCACAAAGACATGGAAAGTGGAAAGAGGACCAACAGGGAGGAGAGGCAGGAGGGAGAGAAATGACAAAAGGAAAATATGGCAACCAGCACAATCCTAGCAACTTGGAAGTTCAGTTTCACAGGAAAAACAAGATTTTACATTCTTTCTCAGTATGACTTGCAGACAGCTTCCTAAAGATGGCAGTGGCTATATTTCCAATGCTTCCACACTACAGTTCTTCAGTAATAAACACTCGACAGGCTCTTGCTGAAGCAAAGTCTGGAAGATGCTGCCGAGTGACAGACCAACCTGGTAACCACCTCAGAAGGTTTGTTATTATGAAGCCAAATAACTAAATAATGAAAACAGTGTTATAGAGCCCAGATGAGTAGCCCTGCAAATAGAAAATCCATGCTTGTACTTTGCCAGCTGTGGCCTCTTGTTTGTTTTTTTGAATTGTTTTTGTCGATGGATTCTCATGCGAGTCCACCGTAGGAAAAGAAACTTCTGAAGGACTTCCAAGGTGAGTCATTTTGAAGGACGATATGAAAAGAAATTCATGAAAGTTTCCAGGCTAAGAGCAGAGCTCATTTTTTATTAGAAGTTATGCAATCCTGACGTGGGGGTTGTAAATTTCCTCATTCTTCCTTTTTCTTCACCCCTTGCTGTCAAGCTAGCTGGTGGCCGGCCCCTGCACAGAGACACCAGGCAGCTGAAAGGTGTTCATCCTCAATTCATCCCTGATCTTTCTCCTCATGCTGCCAGGAGCCTGCCCATTTAGCACCAGAGGCACTAGCATTTTACATGGCCACTATGTTTGCACTGAAGCCACCAGACCTTCCCCACAGCCACAACCAAACAGAGAGGTACTGGTGTCTTTGGAACCACCTGATGCCTAGCCCTATCCAGATTTCTTCCTTTTAAGCCAATCAAAATAAACAAAAGCTGAAGAAGCCTTTCTCTTCAGGCACAGATTCACACCACATATTTGAATGCAATGAGCATCCTAAAACCGTGCACAAACAGAGGTAAGTGACATACAGCAGGAAAGATGAAAGAACACTGATATTAAGAGCCAAGCTGTCTTATAAAGCTAAATTACAGATGTTTTTAATATTTATTACCCAAATTACCATCCTCTCTAAAATGTTTTGAAATCAGAATGAGAATAAATAATGAAAATTTACTCTGTAATCAAAGTTTGCTGTGTATAACAAATGACGAGAATGTTACTCTTGTTCTTTTCAAGCACATATGGAAGTGAAGCATTTAAAATGATGATTGTTTGAAAGAAATAACTGCACTATTATTGGAAAAAATCAGACCTTCCATCACACCTTCCTACAATTAGGAAATGTAAATAAGTTCCTGTAAATATGGAACATAATATAAGATGATTAAAGACAACCAACTGCCTGCATTTTCAAAACTCATGCATTTATAACCAAAACAAATTGAAAATGAACAAACTTGGGTTTCCAAGCAATGTACTCCATTTCTGTACATCTCTGTGTATCAAACAGCAGCAAATCAACTTGACTAAGCTGTAATGCAATACTTGTAGCATGTGATGGACTGACCAACTCGTGATCTTGGTTCCTGAACTTCAAAGGAAAAGTCCCATGACCAGCTTCAGAAGAGTTACCCAGGCTAAGCAGCGCCTCAGTGCAAAGCAGGTACCCTGCACACAGACTCACTCTGTATAAAAGTCTATTTCATTCGATTAAAATTTGAACACACTTTGTTTGAGCCAAGTCTCAGACCTTGTTTATAGCTTCTCACTGAAACGTACACACAGCAGATAGGTTAAGGAGTGTGTCTGGAGTACTGCCTTCCCATTTTCCTCAGTTATCAAAGTGGAAGAAAAAAATCACAGAATCGCAGGGTGGGAAGGGACCTCAAGGACCATGAATCTCCAACACCCCTGCCACAGGCAGGGCCACCAACCTCCACATTTAATACCAGACCAGGGATGGGGCATCCACAACCTCTCAGGGCAGCTGTTCCAGCACCTCTATCCATAAAGAACTTCCCTTGACATCCAAAAACACACGCTATTTTTGCAAAAATAAACCTTCCTCTTTTTTCTTCACATATTAAATGACAACACAACTTCAGGATGTAATACTTACTCCATCATAGATGGTGGAATAGTGCAGCAGTCCTGGATTGCAGTCAGTGGCGACGTGAGGTGGGCAGTGTACGATGCTTCCACCACTTGCTTGTTACGATTCACAACGTCCAAGTAACGGTTAAACTTCTCACGAATTTTCTTTGCCAACTGAAAAAATAAAAGAAAAAAAAAAAGGAGTAAAACGAAAATTCACTCTGTTTCTTTGTAATACTGCGTTCCTTCATAACAAACTTGAATGGAAAGTAAGGAATGGAAACCATACATGTTAAAAGCTAATAGTTGTCTGACCTGTCATTGTACTCCCTGTTTTGTTGGCTCAAGGCGCTGCCAAGTCATGCAATTCATAGTATTGGCCACAGAAAACAGTACACACAACAAAATACGTTCACCATCTAGCAATGCATACTTGAACACTGTGTTCTGCATGCACGAAGAGTGAAATTTCCTTCTGTTCTTTAAGGAGTAGCACCTTCATCTGGCTCTACCCATCCTACCGTGCTCACTGCTTCCAGCATGAAGCTCTTTTGAGGCCTGACGAAGATGAGATAGAGACTAAGAGAGGCCCAAAGTCCACCTCAAGACCACAAATGGGCTCCTAAGAAAAGCCCCAATAACAGTCTTACAGAAGGCTTCACCCCGAATGTTATCCTCTACAAAAATGTAGCTAAATATTGTGCTGCTTCAGGAGCAAACAGATAATGGCACTGTCAGTGCACCAAATGTATTCAGGAGAACAAGCTCAGGATCCAGGCATCCCCATATAAAGCCATGAACATTTTTCTCTTGACCAGCAGCCTCCTCGAGCAGGAGGATCTGTGCAGATGTATTTCACAGTTCTTTTCACATAGTTCTCTTCACTGCAGTTTGGACAAACAAACCCTCCCAGTTCTCATATCTGTCCTTGCAGCTCCTGCTGTTTTCCACGGCCAGAGCTGAGCACCTTTCTGGCTGTCACACTCCCCTTCGATGGAGGTAACCACCTGCAAACCAGGACAAGGTTTAGAAGTTGCTCTCTTACTTGTAGCAGCATGTGATTGTATTTTTCTCCTTTCAGAAAGCAAAACCAACCAACCCGACACGGCACCTCAACAGTTCTCAGATCTTCAAAAATCAGCCACTACGACAAAGTAATTTGCAATAAATAAAAAAGGAATGACTAAAAACAAATTCTAACTTCATCACAGAATGGCCTGGACTGGAAGGGACTTCATGGATTATGAAGCTCCTGCTGCAGGCAGAGCCACCAACCTCCACATTTAATACCAGACCAGGCTGCCCAGGACCCCATCCAACCTGGCCCTGAACACCTCCAGGGATGGAGCATCCCATCTTTAGAAATAACTAATCCCTAACTTCAGAAATAACTAATATCAGTACTTCTCTTTAACAGCAGGGCTGTGGAAGATGCTCTGCTGTCGGGTAAGGGCTTGCTGGTCTTCAGAGCACACCTGCCTAATGACTTTGCAGGGGGAAACTGGAAGGGAAATATCTGTGGATGCTATTTGAGCAGTCGTGAGAGTAAACACAGTCACTAGGGAGCACTGGGTTTTGCAAGGAATGTTTACTAGGGCTATTGCTCCTTGTCTTTCATTCAAAGTGAGGGGTAAGTGAACTACATCAGACATACAGCTCGCTTGGGTGCACCCACTGCACTTCTCATACCAACTATCTCTTGTGCAGTCACCAGCCATAGCGCACTGCAATGCTGAATACTTAGAAATATTTTCTTTTCTCCTTTTTTTTTTTAAAAAAAAAAAACACTTTATTGGCTTCGTTTGTAATCACAAAATGAGGAGGAGTTTGCTGAAAAAGCGACCACAAGAATCTCATCAGCAGAACAAAACCACCATGGAGCATCATCAGAACACAAGGGCTCTCGCTTGGAATTGCTGCTTTTCCCTGATAAGTAAATGCTGCACAAAGTGAGATTCAGGTACTGATGAGTTTTCACCTTCAAGTGGAATGAAGAGAGCACCCACACCCTGAGTTCAGCCTGCAGATAGGAGCAATCTGCTGGCAGAGGAGCAGATAAAGAGCTTAGTGCCTGAACTGCACGTCCCAGCTAAAACCTTTCAACGGCTCAGAGTCAATGCGTTATGTTTATTAAATGGGCCCCAGCACTTCAGCCACACTCATTTCAGCAGCGATGGAACCCAGCCTGCCCACACCACACACAGGCGTGGATGGCAGGATGGAACTGGGCTCATCTGACAAATGCCATATTCCAACAGTGAGAAATAACCTCCCAGCAACCAGAGCACGTTCAGAACAACTGATTCAAAACCAGGCAACACATGCAATGTGATCCAAACCGAATTCTTTCATTGAGGATTGATCACAAAGCATGAACTGTATTAAAACTCAAAGGACAACACGTCAGCCAGCTGAAAAGTTAGTTAAAAAAGAACCCAAAATCTGGTTTTAATTCATCAAATTGAGATGTATGTTGTGGGTGAAGATGAACAAAATTAAATTTTTCTTCCGTGGTTGAGCTCCACTGGAGTGCATGATGTCCTAAAGGCAGGACAGGGAGCAGTCATTCCAGATCTTGGTGATTAAAATGGCAGCAAAAAACAACACATACTTCCCAGCTTCTCATATCTGACTCGTGTTCTCCCACATCAGCATTACTCAGTTTGCAAAGGATGCACTGCACTACTAGAGCCTGTCAGAATAACAGCTGCAGCCTTCAATCACCTTCTTCTTGTAAATAACAACAATAATAAAATCTTCTACCTGAAAATCACTCGCTACTTTTTCCAGCACTCTTTTTTTCCTGCCTCTTCTAAGCTGCCCAGAGCTGAACTGCATACTGACGGATGCGACCCATGCCACATTTACGGCAAAAACTCAAAGATACAGAAACAAAACACAGAACAAATTACAAAACAACAAAGCATATAAACACAACATCATCCCAACAGAGGTATGTACAGTATTTTAGAGATAAAATGGAAATCAAGCACGTAGAAGGTGGCAGAGGCTCACATCGCAGAGGTACCTATGGGTGAGTATCTCTTCCTCCCACAGAAACGCTCCAATTCACTCTTTTTAATGCAGACTAAAATAAATTTGGATGTCTTGAGACTGACATCAAACGCTGTTATCATCATTTCAAAGTGTTCTTCGCGTCATTTTAGAAAAAAAGGGAAAAAAAATCCAGGTTGCTCAGCACTCCTTATCTGTTTCTTTTTTAAGGCACTGAATAACAGCAACCCAGGGCTCACCCCAAACAATGCAGCCATTAGCTCTGTTTTCCCCTCTTTTTTGGCAGCTGGCGGGTAGCCAGCACATTTCAGTTTGCAGACAGGTTGGACGGTAACACCTGTTCCTATTACAGCAGCACCCATGGGTAATGCACTTCAGTTGTCACCACCTCCACTGACAACCTTTCATCACAACATCAGTGAGTTCCCCTAATTTTCCCAGAGACGTTTCGCTCATTTGCATCGCTCCCTCGAGCTTTGTTAGAGCTCTGCTCCCCTCAAAGCTCTGCTGCTGTGAAGCGTCCCTTTTTTCAGAGAGCACCGAGGAAAGCAGAGCTCCAAGGTTAGGTTTTATTTCTGGCTGCAGCTTAAAAGCAGAGATACTTTTTATGTTACCAGGACTGTATATAAAATATGTATCAACGATGCTGGCAGGCAGGGACGTCGGAGCGGACTTGCAGCTCCTCGGAAAGCACTGCTTACATGCTGAACAATTCAGTTGGCATTTTTATTTTAAGCTCCTTTTGTGAACCAGCAGAATGTGGGACAAAATGCATCCACCATGCCCTCCCCTGCTGTATCACAGCTTCATTGTGCTGCAGATCCACAGACTTTGATTCTGGTAGGTTTTTAACACAAGTTATCTAACCTGCTTGGTGCTCAAAGAAGCCACTGCTTCTGTATCATCTCAGAGCAGGGTCTTGTTATCTTCAGAAGGGGCCTTAGAGTCAAGTACCTTTGTATCAATACATTCAAACCACTCCTGCTCTCAATGATGATGGAAACACGGCCTTGACCATTCCATTGGGATGCAGAACTGCTTTCCCACACATTTCTCCAAGGGGAGTAGCACTCATATGAAGCAAGGGCCACTGAGATGATCAGAGGGCCAGAGCACCTCTCCTATGAGGAAAGGTTGAGGGAACTGGGCTTGTTTAGCTTGGAAGAGAGAAGGCTCCAGGGAGACCTCACTGTGGCTTTCCAGTACTTGAAGGGAGCATATAAACAGGAGGGGGAATGGCTGTTTACTGAAGGTGGATGGTAATAGGACAAGGGGAATGGTTTTAAAGTGAGAAGGGGAGGTTTAGGTTGGATATGAGGAGGAAGTTTTTCCCCCAGAGGGTGGTGAGGCACTGTTCACAGGTTGCCCAAGGAGGCTGTGGATGCCCCATCCCTGCAGGCATTCAAGGCCAGGCTGGATGTGGCTCTGGGCAGCCTGGGCTGCTGGTTGGTGACCTGCACACAGCAGGGGGTTGGAACTGATGAGCGTTGTGCTCCTTTGCAACCCATTTGGCCATTCTATGATTGTGCAGTAATTTTGGCAAGGCTTCCCAAGATCCACCAAAGGAAAGAGATTTTGAATGTGCTCCATGGCAAAAGCTCAAGGGCCACAATTCCTGTAAGTCTGGAATCCAGTATTTCTGGAAATACGTTAAACACTGTATATACCATGCCTTTTAGCACAAGCTTCACAATTAATCGACATTGAATTCACTTCTTGAGACCACATCGTGCCTCACAGCCAGGGAGACGTCATGCCTAACACTAAAATCCTCAGTTCTCACATACTGATTTTCTTTGGCAATTTGGGCTGTGCCGGTCAACAAGGACCACACTTTGAGTGATATGAGACAAGCCTCTTGCTAAAAGGTCAGGAGATTGCTGTGGCTGTATTTTAATTGCCCCTCAGCTCATTAGCAGTGATGCAACGCTTCCCAACCTCAGAGTAGAATAACCGCAGGAGGAGTCCCTAGCAGTCTCACCAACTATTGGTTACAAAACCTGCTTCCTCTTTCCTCAAAATAGTTGACAAAGTAAGAAATGGAACAGAAAAGAATGGAAAGTAAAAAATGTCTGGCTCTAAGGGACACAGGTTAGTTGGCATGGTAGCTCAACATCCATCCTTTACTGCGTTTTCAAAAGGAATGCTGTTGTTCTCTACAGATGCCAATTTTTTAACAGTCATACGAGTTATCATAACCACATGAATTATCACCTCAAACATCACAGAATCACAGCATGGCCTGGGTTGCAAAGGAGCACAACGCTCATCAGTTCCAACCCCCTGCTGTGTGCAGGTCACCAACCAGCAGCCCAGGCTGCCCAGAGCCACATCCAGCCTGGCCTTGGATGCCTGCAGGGATGGGGCATCCACAGCCTCCTTGGGCAACCTGTGCCACTGCCTCACCACCCTCTGGGTGAAAACATCCTTGAGAACCAGTCCTACCCATGTGAAAAAGCCTCAGCAGCTGTATCCCACTTGTGCACAATTTCTGATTATTGCAAACACGTTTCCCAGAATTTGCCCTAGTATGACAGCAACATCAATATCTGGAATATTTTGTCCCTTAGGATACCAGATCAGTGCAGGCCAATGGTGGATCCCCAAGTTCTGATTCAAAGTTTCATTTCCTGTCTAAGTTTCTAAATGATTTGATTTGGCTTTTTTGGCTCTAAAATATAAGCATCATTTCTGAATTATAAATACATTCTGCTGTTCTAAGAAGAGTGCATTGTATTTCTCCTAAACAGATTTTTGCAGCAGACATAATCCACCCCACCCAACCCCAAGCCATTGATGACTTCAGCTTTTAGAGATACACTTTTTAAGTTTTTTTAGATAAATGATTTGTGATCATTGTGATATATATATATATTTATATATATATATATATACACACACACACACACACACACACTTCTGGTAACCTGTTTCTATTAGAAACAAACATGTGAATATTTGTGTTTTGCCTTAAAATTCTGTTCCTGAACCTCCTAACTAACTGCCTGCAATTATTGACTAGCTCCTAACAGCTTCACGCAGCATCAATTCTCCAGATACTTTTATAGCTGATAATTATGCTCTGGAGGAGCTGGCAGGAAAAGAAATGACAGTTTTCTAGCTCTAAGCATAGGAGTTGCATGGAGAGTGGACTCTGTTAAACAAAGTAAAACCTAATGACAAAAGACACATCTCACTGTTTACACACTTATTTCCTATAAATTAAAATCCTTCCCTTTGTCCCCTGCCCTTCCCAGCCTTCAAATCCAAGTGCCTATGCTCAAGAACATTCCAGCAAGGTTTGTATATACAGCTGTATATATCAACTGATGTACCTGTATTTACAGCTGGCTATCTCAACTGAAGCAACCACCAAGGGTACACGGGTGGACCTTACAGAAGCAGAGAGGTGACCTCAAATTTCTCCTTGCAGGGATGTTGCTAGGGAGCTTGCTGCAGGACCCCTTGCTGCAGGACTTGGGACAGGGCTGCCACTATCTGAGCTGTGTTGTGCCATCAGGGGCAGGGAGAACAAGGAAACACAGCCAGCACTAGGAGAAAGCTTCAGAACGCAACAGATTGTTTGAGCACACAGCATTTCCTAAGTTGATTTTAAACCTAGAGCTATTTTAGCCTAGCTCACAAACCCAACGCAAAGGGGATGTCAACAATCCAGTTTTACATCGGAATAACAGATGGCTGCACCACCATCCCTTGGATTCCAGCTCCAAGCTCTCCATACCACAAGGCCCAGATGTCTCACACGAGGCTGAATGCACAACGACTTCCCTGAAAGTGGCTCATCATCGAGATTCCCTTGACCAAAACTAACCATTTTCCACCATTTACGCTCAGCGGTTCGCACCACTAAGATTTGCTTATTCTATCACTTCTCTAATATCAAAATCACCTAAGGAAAGGTATTCCAGCTCTTTTTGGCTATTGTCATCCAAATTTTATTAACTTATTCAAAGTGAAAAATACTCTGTTACTCAGGATAGCAATCCTAAAGTGTAAGCAGCTTAGCATCCAAAGGCAAACCACTCCTTGTGTGGCATGCAGTGAACCAAGCGTATTAAACTGTCCAGGCCGAAGGCCAACAGCTGTAGTTTTTCCTCTTTTCCCAACAAACTGAAAGTCATAATTTACACAGTTTAGTATATAAAAAG
This sequence comes from Centrocercus urophasianus, assembly GCF_019232065.1. NCBI lineage: Eukaryota > Metazoa > Chordata > Aves > Galliformes > Phasianidae > Centrocercus > Centrocercus urophasianus. The sequence goes on along the minus strand of NW_024884733.1, from coordinate 27,507,533 downwards.
CCAATCCACACAACACTGCAGTGGTCTGCCAGAAAAAAAAAAGATCCCAGTTGACATAAATCCGTAATTAATTGCCTTCGGGTATCAGTTGCTAAGAAAATGTTAATGAATGACAAAAACAGGAATGAGCAACGGGGGATTTAAATTTGCTTACATTTGTTCGCATTTGCTCAAGATGATCCCATTCCATGTACAACTCTTACTCATAAACCTCCAGCTACATTGCTTATGATTCATTAGAGCTAGAAGACCTGGTTATTAATGAAACAGAAGTGCTCAATTATTTTGCTATCCACTTCACTGTCGAGCTTTTAACTGCAGTAATTATGCTTCACCAGGGCCTCGTTTTTCTCCTCTGACAGCTCAGAATTCATCACACTACCTTCAGTGTTTGGACAGTTATTTCCATCTCCTTAAAGCCAATGTGTACATCTGTGACCGGGAAACAAGCGGGATCTTTCTCTAAGCAGAGAATCTATAGTCAAGACTTCAAAGAAGTTTTAATTCGGTTTCTTGGTTTCCCAAAAAAACGCTTTTGGCTCTAAAGAGCCATCTGATACATATAATCTAGCCCACATGGCCCTTTTGTGGTGTGCGGACCACCCAGAAATACTTGTGAAAACCCTATCACTGAATCAAAGCCAGCGAGCCCTTCTGTTCCAATGTCGGGATGCTTTCAGCACATTTCTATAGCCATGAGATGGTTCTTGCTCTGCAGATGCATGCACACCTGTGCAAGAAGCCTCACTGCAGTGCCTGAGCTCTGACACCCACTCAGCACAGCTCCTCTCTGCTGTCTGAAGCCTCCCTGCCTGCATGCACCCAACCTGGGCTCTACGTGCAGCAGCTATTGGCAGAAGCAAGAGAGCAGTGCTTTTTCAAGCAGCAAACTTCTTGCATAGGTATTCAAAAAAACTGTAATACCTTCCACTCAGTTTGGGATGAGAACAGCTTGTCTGATCTTTTATTTAGTTCCACTTCTACAGCTAAATTGCACACACAGGATGGATTCACATAACTGTCCCCTGACTGACTGCTGCCAGGAAAAACTCCCACAAAGCACAGCATCTGTTGGAGGGGTTGAGATGCTATTATCTGCAGGTCAAGCAATTGTTCATACCAGCATTAGGGTAATTTACTAGAATTAATGCTTCACTCTTGTTTCTTCTGTTGTTTCCCACACACATCTGTATCTCACCAAACAAAAATCTGACACGGACGGACTGAAGCAGCACCAAAGGTGAAGTGCAAGCAACCTTCTTTAAACACAAACCTTACCATTCTTCTGATAACCCACACAAGAGATTGACACTAAAATACATCTGACGTCAATCCCACAGTCTAAATCCCACATCATTAATCACAGGATCTTCCACTTTCAAAGTTATCGGATAGCATTATTACACACCTCAGTTTAGCGCCGGTACAGGATAACATTTTTGCACCAAATACTTGAGTTTTGTCTAGCAGAAGCCCAGCATTGCTGGAACTTTTCTTGCACTACTCTGTTTTTGGCAGATTAACTCAGTTCCCACATGGATCGTAATCCTATCAAAAGCCACCATGTTTGTTCTGAAAGAGAAGAGGATCTGAGCTCTGCTCCCCAGTTCAATCTCAGCCAAAGCTTAAATGCATTGCCCATACATTTAAAATCCCATTTGATCCACTTGTGCTTTATCTTTCCTTGGGGAAAAACAAAACAAAACAAAAAAAAGAATGTCTGACAGATTTACTATTTTACAGCAAGCATAAACTCGCTGCTGCTGGATGGCTCTTTTTAATGCACACGTGCACACATGATACTCTCTTGGAAATGCACAAGAGCACCTCGCGTGCACACCGGACTACCCGTGCTGTGAGAGTGCAATTCCCTTTTCCCCAGGGAAAACTCCACTCTGAGGCACTTTTGTTTGTACCGAACATTAAAACTGGTTTGATAGGGGGCTAGGAAGGTCGGGTTACTCGCAAAAGGTTGCACAAATGGGTCTGTGCTTAAGTGGGAAGGAAAAGCTGGTTCTGTGCTGCAGCCCCCAGGCAGCGCCTGTCACTGCTGCCAAAACTCACTGCGCTCTGCATGAAGGTGCAACTGTGAGAATACAGAATTGGCACCTCAATGAAAATTGCATCTGCCTGATCTGCCTTTAACACAGAATCACAGCATGGCCTGGGTTGCAAAGGACCACAATGACCATCAGTTCCAGCCCCCTGCTGTGTGCAGGTCACCAACCAGCAGCCCAGGCTGCCCAGAGCCACATCCAGCCTGGCCTTGAATGCCTGCAGGGATGGGGCATCCACAGCCTCCTTGGGCAGCCTGTGAACAGTGCCTCACCACTCACTGAATGAATTTTTTATTATTATTATTTTTTTAACATTTATCCACAATTATTCTTCCAAACTCATACACGCATTAAAGTGGAAAGAGCTCACACGTTAAAGGATATATCACTTCAATATTAAATTGAAGAGATTTTCCTCGCTTTTTCAAATCTGATCTCATACAGAGATCAGTTGTCCCATATTTACACGCAGCAACCGATACCATTTCCACATTTACAAACGATATTAGTGCTTTTAGCTTGAATGAAGACAATTTTAATAGTGAGCCTTTCAACATGAAAAAGAGTCGATTAATGTGAGATGCTACATGAAGGCCCCAGCTCTGCCTTTGCTCCTTTGTTTCTTGGGGAAGGACCCACACAAAGCAGATGGACAGCCTTTTCACAACAGAAAACAGTCAAATACACGGTCAGCTCACACAGTGCACTTTCACTTACACTCTATTCTGTTTACTATCCTATGTGCCATACGTTAGAAAAATGGCTACAATAAATCCAGATAGAACTGCAATTGCTAATTCTCTTTGCAAAACAAAACCAGTGCTTTCATCAGCCTGCCACCGAGCAGCAGCAGGCAGGCAGGAGGTCGGACTTACCTGCTGAACTTCACTTTCCCCATTCGATATTTTCTCTGTGTACATGAAGGAGTTGAATATCCTCTGCAAGAAAAATCAGAAAGGATGTGTAAGAGAGATTTTGTCTCAAAAGCCAAGTTAAAGCAGTTTCAAAAGTCATACGTGGGGAAATCTTCACCTAGGAATCTCTAATGTCAGGTGTGCCCAGGGGGTATCAAGTTCATTTATATCTGCTTCTGATCTGTTCACTTCTGCAGCATCTCTTCTTACATTTGAAGGCAAAAACGTAACAGTTCTTTCTTTTCCAAAGCATTTGTTAATTTACTATGGAGGACGAGATATTTACAACAATATATGAGAATAAGGGGAATAAACAAAGTTTTAAAATAAATCAAAGGGATTTTCCCGTACCAGCCTGCAAATGAGCTGGGACTTTGCTGACAGAACAGACTCCACATTTATCTGCACAAAGTCAAATACGCCAGCAGGAAGACCTGCAGGTACGACCGCATCTCACAGAGACAGCGATTTGTGAAGGCTGCACTGAGCCCTTCCTTGATGTGCCAGTAGTGAAATAGCCAAGAATTAGCTCTCCAAACTATCAATAACTGCAATTACTAAGGAAGTCTAGATGTCCTCCAAACACAGTGTAATCATCGGTCAGCAACTCCAAGAGTTTTCTTGATGCAGGTTTAGCTGATTTCCTCCCAGCAAGGGCCGCACACAGCCACAGCTGGCAGCCACAGCCTGCAGGACCCTCTGCTGTGCTCTGCTGCATTTACCATCACGGCTTTCCCTTATCCCTCTCCCTCCTGAGGACTGCAGGAATTTCAGAAATTTGAACTCTTAATTCCAAACCTGCATGTGGAAGGGCAGCAATAAATCTCCTCGGTTTACAAGTCTCAGAGAGCCAAAGGGGGGTGGAAGGATAAGAAAGGCATCTACTCTTGAAAGCCGCCTGTATACTGAAACTTCCTTTTCTTCCAGAGCTGTTTTAAGTTCTACTTGGGCACAGTAACTATGAACATGTTTTGGGGCTTTCTTTTTTTCCTCCTCATGAGATGAAAAGATAATTTAAACATCAGAAGAAAGTACATTAAAGCATGTCATTTTGATGCAAAATGTTTCAAATGAATTGAATTTTTCTCTCTGCGCAGCATTTAGTCTGCAGACATCAAAAGGGGCGAGGGGGAAGCAGTCTGTCAGTTACCACCAATGGGGCTTTCTGTCCTCAGCACGAAGCTGACCCAAAGCAGAGCCATGAGCATGGGGAAGGCTCTGGAGGGCAACACATGTGAGGAGGTGCTGAGGACTTTTGGTTCGTTCAGTCCAGAGGAGGCTGTCGAGGAGCCCCATCATGGCAGCCCCATCATGGCAGCCCCATCATGGCAGCCC